>NC_056423.1:4587954-4890984 GCF_905147365.1 Aricia agestis
TGTTCTACCTACATTGACGGGACCTGCTGGGCTAAAATGGTCACATTTAGCAATTCCTCTCAATCAATTCAGCAAATGAATTGTCAAAACTATCAAACTGACAAATGTCAAATAAGTACAAAAGTACAGAGTTGCATTTTGCGATTTTAGAAAATGAATCATTTTATGATTCATATCATGATTCTTCAAAGCGACCATTTTAGCCCCGCTGACCTACAAGAGAGCTAAAAAACTTCAAAGTCTTAAACCTCCAACAAGATAACTCTTAAATTTTTATCAAGAAACAATATAACAGTCCTAAGTAAAACACTTAAGCGTGTTAAATGGTTTAGTTAAATTGTTTTTAAACAAATCCAATAATTCAGTGTCAAAGGAGGTTAGAAAGGGAGGCAAGATGAGAGAAAGGGACAGGAGATGGGCGGCCAACTTTAAACGGATTATTATCAGAGCTGGCTCGTTTTATACACTTTCTGTTTGTGAATTAATGAAGAAATATTGTGTTCCGCATTCTTGACAAGTCATTTATTACTTCCACGATAAATAGTGAGGGTCCAGTTCTAATGAAGTCGATTTGTTGATTGACAGTTTATATCGATAAATGGGTCATTTAGGCCTACTTGTGGTATTCTTAATTTAAAAAATACATGTGGCACTCAGGGACTGCCGCGATAAAGTATTTTTATTATTATAAGGTTATGGATTATTCGCATATTATGTCTAGTCGCACGCACACAAACACCGTGCCGAAGTCTACCGAACTGCAAAGACGTTAGATGATGCACGGCAACGCCACACAGACGGCACGGCCGGAGTGTCAATTAGTGTCAGGTTCATTTTCGTAACGGAATTTCTTGTTTCGGTGCTAGAAAGAAGCCCAAACGTTGGGAATAAGAAAAGTGCATCCAAATCTCTAGGTGCCTAAAAGTATTATTCAGTTTTCAGGAACATTAAGGCCAAATTTAGGCCTTAATTTTCCTGAAAACTGAATAATACTTTTAGGCACCAAAAAATAAATAATAATATAAAATAAAGAATAGGATACAGATAAAATAAGAAATTAAAAATATTTGCCGAAAAGAAAATCTAACTAGGTTAAGCCCTAATTTTCCAGTAATCTCATAGAACACTCTGATCATTTCAAATTTCAAATAGTAAAAACTATATCAAAATCAGTCTACTTGTTTGGGTGTTACGATGTGAAAGACAGACATGACAAACTTATAACATCTCTTGTTTTTTTTAAATGCTATCTATGGATGCTTCACACCACGTCAGTCTGGCCCCGTGGTAAGTACCTGAAGGACTTGTGTTACGGGTACCAGACAACGAAAATATATTTAATACTTTTATACTATACATATATTTAAGATTTTTATTATATTATACACATATTTAATACACATCCATGACTCAGGAACTTTGAAAACTTTTTGTTTCGTCGGCGGGATTCGAACCCGCGACCCCCGGCTTGAGCTACCAAATTACCAATAGCCCACCAACTGAGCCACAGAGGTCGTCTTGTTTACGTCAGGAGTTAATAAATAATATCTCAAACTTTCCATTGATAATTATGTATATGTAAGAGATAGAGATATCTACATATAAACGACAGCCCTAGTCGTGTATATTAGAGAGATTTTAATTAAGAACGTTTACACATCGGAATTAACATAGCGATTACAAGACGCCAATTTCGAGTACCTGCGCCAAATCAAACAGGTTGAAGTATATGTAGAGAAATTTGAGAAGGGTTTCCTAATTCCTTCGCTTATATTTTGATAACAGAATATGAAAATTGGGTACGAACTTTCTAAAATAATTGACGTGGGAGAGCCATGCTTCGGCACGAATGGGCCGGCTCGACCGGAGAAATACCACGTTATCACAGAAAACCGGCGTGAAACAGCGCTTGTGAGTGAGTTTACCGGAGGCGCAATCCCCTACCCTATTCCCTTCCCTACCCTCCCCTATTCCCTTCGCTTCCCATCCCTACCCTCCCTTATTACCCTATTCCCTCTTAAAAGGCCGGCAACGCACCTGCAGCTCTTCTGATACTGCGTGTGTCCGTGGGCGACCGAAGTTGCTTTCCATCAGGTGACCCGTTTGCTCGTTTGCCCCCATATTTCATAAAAAAACTTATTAAAATGCTTAGGGCTCAAGCCAGGGCTGTAAGGCGGATGATCTAAAATTTTAACGTTTTGGGCTCCCAAAAACATCTTTGTAAAACCGGCGATGTGCGAACATGGGTTGTCATGGCTAGGAACACACGACGTCTTGAATCGTTTTTTTCGAAATTCGGTGATGACTGGTGGCAAAGAAGCTGTGGTATACTAGTCAGCGGTAACCGTTTTGCAATCTTCGGGTACAATAGTGGCGATGTGACCACCCTTTGTCACAATGGAGGCAAACATTTTTTTTAAAGTGATCTGTGAGTCCATGACTTTGGTCGAAAAAAAATGTTCTTTCAGCGCTGCGCTGCTAGTTTTATTGTGAACTCTGTTTTTTTTTTAATATGGAGGCAAACGAGCGAACGGGTCACCTGATGGAAAGCAATTTCCGTCGCCCATAGACACTCGCAGCATCAGAACAGCTGCAGGTGCGTTACCGGCCTTTTAAGAGGGAATAGGGTAATAGGGGAGGATAGGGATGGGAAGGGAAGGGAAAAGGGGAGGATAGGGGAAGGAATTGGGCCTCCGGTAGACTCATAAAATCTGTATAAGGGACACATACAAACCCTAAAGTATTATCACTTAGTTTTGTTACACCCTGTATATTTTCAAGAAACTAGCTGTCCCGGCAAACGTTTTTTTTGATTTGAAACCAGAACAGGTACGCAGGAGTGATTTTATAGTGCCCAAGTGTGTGCGCAGTACACAAGAGCACTCTCTATTCCTTTACTCTCATAAGCCAGTGGGACGGAAGACCGACGCGACCGGCGAGAGATCAGGCGCAGGACCGACTTTTTACATGCCCATCCGACGCATGGATCATCTTACTTGTCAGACAATCAGGTGATCAGCCTGCATTGTCCTAACCAAACTTGGAAATAACATGTTTCCAACGCGGGATTCGAACCCACGACCTCCGGAGTCAAAAGCGACGCTCTAACCACTAGACCACGGAGGCGACCACGTAGAATAATAATATATAGATAATAATCAAGATGCTAATGATGCTACAAAAGGTATATCCCCAACTTTCGCGAGTCCCGAAAAATATAAACGTGGCGAAATTGAAAAATCAACAAGGATAATCAGATTGTTTCCATTTTGGGGCCTTCGCGACTGCGTAGCTTATTGCGTTAGCGCGGCGTTAGCTGATAAACACAATTACCGCGCGACTGTACTTCGTGTACAGTCGCGAACATCGTCTTTTTTTTTATGAAATAAGGGGGCAAACAAGCAAACGGGTCACCTGATGGTAAGCAACTACCGTCGCCCATGGACACTCGCAACATCAGAAGAGCTGCAGGTGCGTTGCCGGCCTTTTAAGAGGGAATACGCTCTTTTCTTGAAGGTTTGCAGGTCGTATCGGTCTGGAAATACTGCTGGTGATAGTTCATTCCAGAGTTTTACAGTGCGCGGCAGAAAGTTACGCGAAAAGCGCACTGTGAAGCAGAGTGAAGCTACATCTCGGCGTAATTCCAGGGGGTCCAAGCTGTTTGAAACACTATGGCAGTCAACAATTCGAGCAGCCCTTCGTTGGTCGTCTTGTATGGATCATGCCTTGAAATAAATTAATATTCAAAAAACTTATAGAAAAAGCTTTTATTTAAACACTCTAGAAAGAAGAAAATAATTTTATGTTAAAAAGAATGTAAAGTACTTCCTAGATAATCGTAATTAATGTTGGTCTCTGAGTGTGGTATATAACATCCTTCGTATTCCTAATAAATAATAAAAAATGACAGCCCTACAGGGATAAAAGGAATCGACATTTGCTTCCCAGGAGTGAAGCCGCGGGACGAACATACTTTTAGTACTAAAATGTAACTTTGTGAGACATTATAAGGCATTAGCTTAAGTAACTCCTGTGTTTATTTTCATAGTTCAGTGACAAAATCTCTAGAAGCGCTACAACTCGTAGCACTTAGCTACGCCGCTTAAGTTTGGCTGTAACTTTTATAGTGCGGTTTAAAGAAGATTCACAGTTAGAAGAAATTTTTTGGTTAAAAACAAACCGAAAAAACATTAGTTTCAACCTAAACATCATTTTTCATTCAATTCTTAAAATATTATTAAAGCTCCGTGCAAAAATCCCCTACCCTATTCCCTTCTCTACCCTCCCCTATTCCCTTCCCTTCCCATCCCTACCCTGCCCTATTACCTTATTCCCTCTTAAAAGGCCGGCAACGCACCTGCAGCTCTTCTGATGCTGCGAGTGTCCATGGGCGACGGTAGTTGCTTTCCATCAGGTTACCCGTTTGCTCGTTTGCCCCCTTAATTCATAAAAAAAGTTTTAAGGGCCGGCAATGCACCTGCAAATCTTCTGATGTTGCGAGAGTGCATTTGCGATGGTCGTTGCTTTCCATCAGGTGACCGGGTGTGCAGAACGCTTAAATATTATGAGCCCGCGTCCAACTAAAAGCAGTTTGGCGTCCAGTTATAATCAAGTCCGGCCAGCTTCCGTCCACTCAGGTCGACTCACCTCCATCACGGAAATGTTATAATGGAACTGCTAATGCGGTGGCCGTACTGACGTATTTTACCTTCAATCGGTCAGAAAATGACAATATTTTGACGTTCAAATTTATTTGTCAGTAGCTACGAATAATCAGTAGTCAAAAATATTTTGATCTGAATAGGGACCGTGCAAATAAAAGTGGCAACACAATATGTCAAGAAAATAATTAATTTAAAGTTTTAGATTTTACACACTAGCTGCCTTACCTCGCGCAGAATCAGAATCGAATCGAAAATCGAATCAGCTCGATCTCAAAGCAAAATCGTGCTGCGGCTCAATTTGAAACTGATTCGATCTCAACGGCTTTTCCCACTCCTGACAGCTATACTAGCGCACGATCGTGCTGCGGCTCAATTTAGAACTGATTCGATCTCTACGGCTTTTCCCACTGCTGACAGCTATACTAGCGCACGATCGTGCTGCGGCTCAATTTGGAACTAATACGATCTCAACGGCTTTTCCCACTCCCGACAGCTATACTAGCGCACGATCGTGCTGCGGCTCAATTTGGTACTAATCAGACTCGTAAATCAAAATTGTTTGTTGTTGTTGGTTGTTGTATATAACTCTAGTAGTCTAATAGTCAGAAATTATAATTATTCTTTTTCTAAATATGGTTGATTCAGACCGCAACGCAACGAGGCGAGGCGAGGTGCGGCGCGGCATTTTGTATGGATTTGACAGATTTCAAATACGTGAGACGTCTTGCGTATCTGTTAAATTCTTATAAATTTAGAAATGCATCAAGCGTCACGTTGCGGTCTGAATTTACGTTTACATTGTAATACAATTAAATTTACGTTTACATTGTAATACAATTTACGATATTTTGTAATGACTGGTTCTTCTTTAGGCATTTTTAATAACGGTGTTCAAAATGACAGTGATAAGGAAAACCATTTGCATTGAAGATTAAAGCGCATAATAATAATTTAAAAAGCCCACTCCTACACTGCCAGAGTAAGCGCTTTTTCTTTGATCAGTTCTGTTATTGGATATACCGGAGATTAAAATATATTTTTAACATTAAAGATGAAACACTTTACATTTTTATTCATAACCAGATAACCCGGTGAACTTTGTATCACTTTTCTCCGAATTTAACCTTCCTTGGACTTCCACGATTATTTCAAGACTAAAATAAGCCAAATCGGTTCAGCTGTTTTAGAGTTTTAGCGAGACTAATAAAATTAATTTAAAATTTTCATAAATTAAAATAATAAGTAGCAATTAAAACACGAACTACAGGACCGATTTAATGTAATTTTGTACAGACATAATATATAGAGGAGGCCACGGCAAAATACATAATATTAGGCTATATTGTTGCTGGGAATTGTAAATGTACAGTTCCGATAAATTATAATTTAACTTATATTATAAAGCGGAAGAGTTTGTTTGTTTGTTTGTACGTGCTAATCTCAGTAACTGCTGGTCCGATTTGAAAAATTATTTCAATGTAAGATAGTCCATTTATCGAGGAAGGTCATATTTAGTGAAAAAATAAAGGAAAATGGGGAAAAAACGGGGGAAATTACTTGAAAGAGCTTATCTCACGAACTACTGGAGCAATTTTTATGTTATTTGGCACATATAAGAAGTAGAGCACGAGAAAGATCATAGACTATTTTTTGTGGACTAATTTGTCTGTGAAATATGTAATTTACGCGGGAGAAGCCGCGCGGAGCGTCTAGTACTGTATAATGTATATTATGTACGTTTATTCAACCTTTACATTACTTAAATTTACTACGCTTTAAAGTGGAACAGAAAAGCGCATAACCAACAAAATCTAGGATTACAGTCGCTTAATAACAGGCCACTAGCTAAACTCTCCCAGTTTTTAGACCATAAAATGAAATTCCGGACAAACTGCGCTCCGCAAGGACTTAACGAGAAAACAACGGACAAAAATCGGCTAAGTGCGAGTCGGACTCGCGCACAAAGGGGTTACGTACCGTTATAGAGCGAAAATACGCCAAAAGCTGTGTATTTTGTATGGAAGCCCCACTTCAATATTAATTTTATTTTGTTTTTAGTATTTGTTGCTATATAAGCAACAGAAAGACACAATCTGTGAAAATTTCAGAAGTCTAGCTATAGCGGTTCTTGAGATACAGCAAGGAGACAGATAGACAGGACAGACAACGAAGTCTAAGTAATAGCGTCCTGTTTATACCCTTTGGGTACGGAACCCTAAAAAGAAAACGATAGTTCGGGCTTCGACAATATTAGTCTTTTAGTGTAACGCCTGTAGATCGATTCTGCTTAAATTCCTTAATGTACAGAGTGTCTATTGAACAGTATCAAAACGTTTAGAATAAACTTAATAACTCATTTTATAAGTTGAAAAAAGAATTTAATATTGTTTCGTACAAAAACGCCTCAGTGCCTCAGCTTTTGTATGAAAAAGCAGTTTTTTTTTCAATTTTTGGATACTGTTAAAATGTAGACGTAAATACGTGGGAGAGCCATGCTTCGGCATGAATGGGCCGGCTCGACCGGAGAAATACCACGTTCTCACAGAAAACCGGCGTGAAACAGCGCTTGCGCTGTGTTTCGCCGAGTGAGTGAGTTTACCGGAGGCCTAATCCTCTATCCTATTCCCTTCCCTACTCTCCCCTATTCCCTTCCCTTCCCATCCCTACCCTCCCCTATTACCCTATTCCCTCTTAAAAGGCCGGCAACGCACCTGCAGCTATTCTGATGCTGCGAGTGTCCATGGGCGACGGAAGTTGCTTTCCATCAGGTGACCCGCTTGCTCGTTTGCCCCCTTATTTCATAAAAAAAGACGTTTTCTACGAGTAAAAAACAACGTGTAAGTGAAAAACAAACAGCTGACTTGCCATATTTTCGCTGCGCGAAAATGTTAATACCTCTACCTCTTAGGGTCAATTGAGACCGCAACGCGACGAGGCGAGGCGAGGCATACATTTATGAATTTGACAGATTTAAATTGCGTGAGACATCTTGTGAATCTGTCAAATCCATATAAATTTTGAAATGCATCTACGCGTTGCGTTGCGGTCTGAATCCACCCTTACTCTCTTGTCTTATTGAATTTTTACGGACTTGCAATAGACACTTCATGTTTTAAATATTATATCTTGTGTATTTTTTTATTAATTCATTTACCCATATTTCTGACTTTACCAAATCATTAATAGCAAAGTTCGATTCCCAAATTGGTAAATTAATAAAGTTTCCACGGCACGCAATATACACATTCGCGGTCAAAAAGTTCAAGTCAAAATAATAAAGCTTGGCACGGAAGTTCATCATTTTATGGCCCGTTTACATTATCCCAATCCAGTGATCCAACCCAGCGCTGGATTGCTACTGGAATAATGTAAACGGGCACTGGGATGCACTGGAATGGACTGAACTGCATTCCAGAGCATTTCAATGCCCGTTCCAACCAACGATAATATTATATCATTGGTTCCAACCATAAATAATGCATTTTATAAATTTCTGTGTCTCGTTTTACGACTTTGACCATAATATTATGTAACTTTGTAAAGTAACTTTTCGACACCAAAACATGTCAAGTCACGTTTTTGAATAATTCACAAAACATTAGCTCAGCCGTTTATTGTTCAAATTACTTCCATCATTATATTTATTATAGCTGGCCGAAACTTCTAATTTTATTGTAACAAGGACTTTTTTTGGCTTTAGCCATTGTTGTAAATTATTTGTTATTCTCGTTCTCGAGAAACGCAAGATATTTTATAATAAAAAAAAGACACAGTAGAATAACTACCTACATAAACAATAAATACACTACTATTATTCGAACACACTGACGCGATATTTCAGGTAACATATTAAGAGTGCTGGGGGGTGAGCCAAAATCTTTTCGTTTTCGCTTCGTTATAGAATCGCCGATGAAAATGTATGGAATTGACATAAGCGTTCGTTAATATGACGTTGACGTTCGACTCGTCTTATGTCAGTTCCATACATTTTGATCGGCGATTCTATAACGAAGCGAAAACGAAAAAGTTTCGGCTAAATGGCCAGAACAGCGCAGTATTAAGTCTCACTTAAAACTTGTATTTTTCTTGCGCGAACTTGATGTCAACATCACGTTTAAATTACGCTACTGTATACACTTGTATTGTGGCTATTTTATGCGCCATCAATTTTTTACTCTCCAAAGTAGTTTTAGTTGGAGCCACTAGTAAGTTTTTCCATTGTTGTCCGAAATAACGCGAGCTTAAAATTTATGAATTTTGCTTGACAAATGGACGTAGTTTGGAAGTTGAGACGTGCCTCAGTTTAGAATAGTGAGATGAAAACAACGAAAAACACTCAGTGGGTTTGAGGATACTCTTAGTTTAAAGTTAACCTAATTTTTTTGTACTGAAAAGTTGATTCATAATCAGATGGGGGATCTACGTGATTTGGTCGCGTTGTGACTGACCCAGACGAATATTCTGAATACGAGTTTGATGATAATAAATTGCGTCATGATTTTCAAGTTCAAGGTCGAATCTCGTAATTAATCTTTTGCTTTACATATTAAATTGTTAAGAACACTTCAGAGTGAACAATAATGGCGTGACTATAAAAACTTCTCGTATTAATCCATAATATAAGAAAAAGTCTCTAAATTTTTTCTGTTCCTTACAAACAAGGATATCATCGCTGTATAAGCTAATTTTGCTCAAACCAATCTATAAGATTTAATTTCATCCTAAAAGACTTTTTAACACTGCATTTTCATTCTAGGCACGTAAAAAATGCGTTTGGGAAATTCACCCAAAAGGAAAAATACATAATGAATTCAAAGAACTAAAACTTACCTTCTGAAATCTCGACTCCAGCACGCGTAGATGACGGGGTTCATGGAGGAGTTGACCCAGCCCAGCCACGTGACTATCACGTTGACGATCTCCTCGTGGGCGATGCACGACGAGCATATCCCCGACAGGAGATTCACCACGAAGAACGGCAGCCAGCACACTATGAACACACCCATCACTATCCCCAACGTCTTGGCCGCCTTCTTCTCTTTCGCGAACTTCGCGAGTTTGCGGGACAACGAAAAGTTTTTAGGCAAATGTTTGTTATGCGTCGCGTTCGTAAGTCTCGTCGAGGAGCGAGACAGCCCGTTGTTCTGGAGAGCCGTCAGTGGCTCCTGGTCGGCCTCCTCTGGAGTGCATGCGCTGTGACACACGTCGTTCCTCTGCCGCATCGTCCCACCCCGGTGGATTCGCAGCGTCAGCTCCAACTCCCCACTCGGACGCATCACCTGCTTCGTCCCCATCTTCAGCGACCTCGTCTGAATGGTCGCCTCCCGGTAAATCCGGTAGTACGTGAACACCATCACGAACAGTGGCAAGTAGAACGATATCGTCGACGAAAATATAATGTACTCTAGGTTTTCCGTGAACGGGCACTTGTAGTCTGGAACCTCCTCCACCCTGACGGCTCGCCACCACGCGATGGCGGGAAAGGATATCGCTCCGGAGCACACCCACACGGCGGCTATTAGAAAGGCAGCTTTGCGCCCGCTCATGCGCATCGGGTAGGATATCGGGTCGGTTATAGCCCAATACCTGTCCAGTGAAATTACGCACAGGTTCAGTATGGAGGCGGTGCTAAATAACACGTCTAGGGATCTCCAAACGTCGCACCAGTCGACTCCGAAGAACCACGTGTGCTCCAAGACTTCGTAGAGGGCCGAAAAGGGCATAACCACGAGTCCGACCAGGCAGTCGGCCACGGCGAGGGACGTTACGAAATAATTGGTCGACGTATGGAGATACCTCTCTCGAGCGACGGCCAAAATGACGAGCATGTTCCCGAAGACGGTTGTCAAAGAGAACAGCAGAAGAAACGTGACGAGAATGGCTCGGTCGTGCAGGAGCGTGACGTAATCGTTCCACAGTTCCCCGGAGCCATCTGTGGCGTTGGCCGTTGCGTTGTTGAAGGTGAGGTTGAATTCGACGACGGAGTTGTATGTGTTGGTCGCGAGTTCTATGTAGTATTCTGGTCCTTTTTCAGATTCGTACTGGCGTCTTGCCGCTCGTATGTCGGGCTCCGTCACGTTCATATTTTCCCTGTTCGCTCTAGCGCCATCCTGAGTGCTTCTGTTTTTGCTTAGCCCGCAACCATTTTGAGATGAGGTTCTTGGCCGGCATTATGTTCAGGAATGGCTGACACATTTTCGTCTAACATGTTTCACCGTCGGCGGCCGTCCATCCTGTAACAGAGAGATCCATTTATATAATTTGATTAGAGAATGGGGCGATGTAACGTTTTTGTGTTCGGCGAACGGGAATATTTTATTATTTCGCGCGAAAAATATGAACAATAATACCGAGCTTGACATTTGCTGGATCGGAAAAATTTGAACTCAAATCCGCGTCCAAAGAGAAAATTGATGGGCGGATTGAAAAAAAAATGAAATATCGAACCGGCTTAGTCTGGAATAATAGAAATCACAATTTTTAGCAAACAAACGACTGCCTATTTCTGGCATTCGGAACTTCTGTTGGCAATGTTTCAATACCCTTGAAATTACTAAAATATTATAGTAGCTGATCCGACAAATGTTGTTTTGCCAATGGCAAATAGTCCGGGAATATGCTGCTATTATTTCAGACCGTATCACGCCAATCTGAGGAAGTTGATTAGAATTACTACTCGTAATTTTGGACTCCAAAACTGGGACAAAACCTTAAGAAGGCAGCAAAGATTTTTTACTCTTACGCTTATTTTGTGACACAAATAGGTGTATTAACTATATAGTATAGCTTTCATGTCATTATAATTTATATAGGCACCAATAACATCGGAACGGTATGTATAGCCCTTGCGCTGTAAATAGCGCGGGGCGGGCACAAAACATCAAACGAATTGTGTCCCGTCGCCCGTGATGCGCGCTCACGTGGATACTGCACGATACACGATTATATTACTAATTTTGTATTAGACGTACTAGGGCAAACTACACGATTGCCAGTCGTATAATTATCACCTTAGGCTCGATTTGTATGATGGTCTGGAAGCTTCACCGCGAGGTGACAAGCAAGAGAATGTAACGTTTTATTTTAAACCTATGTCCTTTCACGTGGTCTATACTTCATGTGTACCAAATAACATAAAAATCAACTAAGCCCTTTTCTTACTTTCCTCTATTTCTTCGCTCCTATTAGTCTTAGCGTGATAAAATATAGCCTATAGCCTTTTTCAATAAGTAGGCTATCTAACACTGAAAGAATTTTTCAAATCGGACCAGTAGTTCCTGAGATTAGCGCGTTCAAATAAGACCTTTCAAATTATTTCCCCCCGTTTTTTCAACACTTTCCTCTATTTCTTCGCTCTTATTAGTCTTAGCGTAATAAAATATAGCCTATAGCCTTCCTCGATAAATGGGCTATCTAACATTGAAAGATTTTTTCAAATCGGACCAGTAGTTCCTGAGATAAGCGCGTTCAAACAAACGAACACACAAACTCTTCCCAATTATAATATTAGTATACATAGCTGCGCGGTATCAATAACAAAATCAGGGACTCCAAAAAGTATTTTAAAGTGTAAAATTTGAAACAAGATTACATTGCGGCTTGGTTTAGGGAACGAGTCCCAACTGGGCCCTGGAGGTCGTGATCATATTACCTCAGGCCATTACCTCCACGGCTCATGGACGTCGGCCTCGACTTGTGAGATTTTTCTTTTTAACCGACTCCAAAAAGGAGGAGGAGTTTCTCAATTCCACCGTATATGCTTTTCAAGTGAACTTTGTCACTCATGAACCGATTTTGATAGTTATTTTTTGTTAGAAAGAGGAGTTTCAAAAGAATAGAGTTTGAAGATTTTGTTTTGTCAAAATAATTAATAATTTTAGTACAGTCACGACCCTACAAATAGAGCTATTGATGGCAAAAAATGCTGCTTAAATGTATAGTTGGTGTCGATTTTATACAAACGCTTGTTAATAAATTGCTTATGATATAATAAAATATTTTTATATAATAATAATATGTTCTTATACCTATTAATTATTGTGTACGTACTTGAGAAAGCGTTAGCGATTACTGAAACCTTTGTGCATTCATAAAACCTACAAACTTCCTAGTTCTAAAGGCAGAATAATGGACAGAACGTAAATTTCCTTAAAAAAACTTCTTCTTTGCAAAGTAAATATACAGAGCCTAATAGCGTTTATTAACCGACCTACAAAAAGGAGTTACGTCAACATATTTTGTCGTTTGTCACAAATCACAACCTTATGGAAACAATTTGTTGTTCTGTTCCGGACATTGGTATATTGTTCGACAAATATTCGAGCGGTTTCCGCCAAAAATCTGGGGCATTACCATAAAGGTGAGACCGCACTAGTGCGACGCGGCACTTCAGTTCCATAGAATAGTCGCACTGGTTTCACCGGGTCAATTCAGATCCCGAAGTGCCGAGGCGAGACGATTAAATATTTCGACTGCAATTCCTTTACGAAGTGATTCGATATTTTTAAACTATCGATTAATTTTTGTTAGGTAACTTCCCTACTATTGTCAATTATAATGTGTCACGCATATCATCATAAAACGCACAAACTATAGTGACACTACATGCAGTGAAGCAACGCCACATGTCACAGCCAATTGGCCGTGACGTGTCCCGTTGCCCGCTATTTATAATTTAAAAAAAAAGAGTTCTTCGTATAAAATCGTGTAAGGTAAGCCGCGCATTACGCTACAGTAGTGCCACGTGACACTTCACATTCCTTAGCCCGACGCTGCATCGTAAAAATCTACGACGCCGCAGAACGCATCGTGGAGACTTCCATGCGACCACGTTGGTTCAAGTTGGTTAGCGTCATATCCTAGGCAGTCTACATCTAGGCTTTTAATGTCGTATCCTGACGACCTCTGTGGCTCAGTGGTGAGCGCGTTGGTAGCTCAAGCCGGGGGTCGCGGGTTCGAATCCCGCCGACGGAACAAAAAGTTTTTCAAAGTTCCTGGGTCATGGATGTGTATTGAATATGTGAATCATATAATAAAAATCTTAAATATATGTATAGTATAAAAAGTATTAAATATATATCCGGTGTCTGGTACCTGTAACACAAGTCCTTCAGGTACTTACCACGGGGCCAGACTGACGTGGTGTGAAGCGTCGATAGATATTATTATTATTATTATTATTATCCCATTAAATGTTTGCGTTGCGCCATCGCATCGTATTTTAAGTGCGATGTTTTTGCGATACGACGCCGCATCGCAGTGTTGTGGCCCATAAATAATATTTGGCCGCGTCGTATCGCGTCGCTTCGTTGCAGCTATGCGGTCTCACCTTTACGGTGATTTAGTTAATAAATTCTCTATGATTAATGGCCCCAAACAAACGGGTCACCTGGTCGTTCCTTTTGTTATCTTTTAGATTAATTTTCTTTAGAAATAGACCTGACGTCAGTATTTGAGGTCGGTTATGCCGAAGTTAAAGCTTCTATGAAAGATAAATGACATATTCATTTTATGGGATTTTCAGATGATTAAGGCCGTCGTATAATGTTTTCCGTATGCGATTTCCGGATTCGTTTTCCTTGTTCGGAAATACGAATGTATGGAATCAGTAGAAACTAACTGCCGCACACATTCCTTTTCTTTCCGACTGCCAGGAGGGTTATGTTTTCTCCGTACGGAACCAATTCGTTTCGTAGTGCAAGTCAGCGCGTTAGTGCGTGAAAAAAACGAACGTGAACACCTTAGTTTCACGGAATTCCGAATGCGTTGTTTGGTGGCTACAACACGAGGTCACAAGCAAAATATTATTATGTATGTTACGATTTATTTAAATAGCGGCGCGGTCGCGCGGACAAAACATACAATTGTAGGCTGTAGGCTGTAGCCTAAGAATTATAGTTTTGTTTTGTTTAAAATTCAGTGATTTGACTATCACAAACATATATTTTATTCGCGCTCGACTTGGCGGGGGTACTGCTGTACCCCCAGATTTTAGGGCCACACTCAGAGACAATTAATGATTACTTAACATAAATTTAATTAAAAACCGATCCCAAATTCTCACAAAAATCATGACGACAGTAACTTTCAATTTTAAATCCGTCATCGTCGTTGAGACAATCCCTTTCTGTCAAACCTTATCAGCTCCTTCGTTGCCGTGACACTGACAGATCTGTCAGCGCCTGATTTATTAAGTCACGGGACCCGCTGTCATAAATCTACACTACTATTATAAAGAGGAAAGATTTGATTGTTTGTTTGTTTGTCTTGAATAGGCTCCGAAACTACTAGATCGATTTGAAAGATTTTTTTACCATTGTAATCCTATATATAGTCCCCAGTACACGGAACTAACTTTTTTCTGATACATACAAATTTACCACTTTGTGAGTGCCTTGTTTACGATGAGTCCGACAAACTTTTCTATGCGAAAAATTTCGGCGCTGCTGCGTTTTCGAATGCTTGACTCCTGGAATTGTCGATATGACGTCACCATGGCTCCTCGTACATACAACTTTAATTTTTTGGAATTTGTTTAATAAAGTTAATTTAAAAACTGTGGTCAACTTGTCCGACAAGAATCACGCTGCGTATGGAGAGTCCGACAGCCCAAAGATGTTGATATTACGAGTACGTCACTATGGTTCTTCGTACAATCATGTCGGAAAAAAATAGCAATGATATGTTCCGGGAATTAGGAAAGCGCAACCCAAACCACCTAGGATGGGTGACCTTCCGGAGGCACGCTTGGCGCATCACCAAAGACCGTTTAGTTACTGCGGGCTCGATTTATTCGGTCCTATCGAAATTGCAATCGGTAGAAGAAGGGAAAAGCGATACGGCGTATTATTTACTTGTTTAACTGTCAGAGCCATTCATATTGAAATCGTATCGTCTTTAACAACGGACTCTTTGATAATGGCTCTCCGTAGGATGGCGGCTAGACGAGGATGGCCGCTACACTTGTATTCTGATAACGGTACGAATTTGCGAGGCGCCGATACCGAAATTCGTAAATCTATTCAAAATTTAAGTCCCAACACATTACAGTCGACCGCGATTAATTACGGCACAACCTGGACCTTTATACCTCCCTCCAGTCCGCATTGGGGTGGGGCATGGGAGCGCCTCATTCGAACTGTCAAAAGTTCACTTAAAGTCGTATTAAATGAGCGCACCCCCCGTGAGGAAGTTCTACTCACACTGATGGCTGAGGTCGAACAGATAGTGAACGGTCGTCCGTTAACGCATGTGAGCGTGGAGCCAGGGTCGGAGGAGGCCCTCACGCCTAATCATTTTCTTTTAGGTTCGTCGTCAAATTTACCGGTGTTAGGGGAGTTCGACGACTCCGATTTATTTTTACGTAAGCAATGGCGTATAGCGCAACGCCTTGCCGATATGTTTTGGTCTCGCTGGGTAAAGGAGATGCTGCCGCAGCTGATCCCTAGGAGCAAATGGACCCAGGAAGAGACACCTCTGAAAGTAGGGGACTTTGTTTTTATCGTGGACCCGAATTCTCTGCGAAACTGTTGGTTGCGGGGAACAGTAGAGGCGGTCATACCAGGGAAAGATGAGCGCGTCAGAGTGGTGGACATTCGCACTAGGGCTGGAATTTTAAGACGCTCTGCGGCCCGCGTCGCATGTGTACCTATGGGCTAGGAGTGCTGTTCCAGCACTGGGGTGGGGAATGTTGGCGACGCGACCTCCACCGTACTGCACCTTTAAGAAATGTAAAAAAGAAACTAAGTTATGTTTTGTCTATGGCGAAGCGACGCCTCGGAATTCAACTGTTTTTTCGTGTTATGATATAAAAGAGAATTGTCGGCGGATTTTGGGCAGTCTATTTTAGTTTTTTCTAAAGTGTACATATTTGTGGTCTTCCGTTAATATACCGTGACTTTACTCGTACATCCAGAATTTTATTATTCCTCCTCCCGTAGCCTACAATGTTATTCTAAATGCTTATATCAACTTGTCCGACAAATATATCGAGTTAAAGAGTCAGTCCGACAAGAAAATGAAAAAAAAAAACATGAACGAGATATATATCTAGTTGGTAGTTTTTTTATACGTCGTAAATTGTAAACCTTCATTTAACTTTCATTAAATTAACTGAAATATAAAAATGAATCAAAAACCTTTTATGTAGTTTCATAGAAATAAACCTTATTGCTGCTGCGGAACCCTTCATAGGTGAGTCCAACTCGCACTTGGCCGGTTTTTTAGCGTTCCGTACGCAAAGGGTAAAAACGGGACCCTATTACTAAGACTTCGATGTATGTCCGTCTGTGTGTCTCCAGGCTGTAACTCAAGAAAGGTAATAGCTTCAGATTTGAAATTTTCACAGATTATGTAATATGTATATCTGTTGCCCCTATAACAACAAATAAGAAAAAAATATTAAGAATGGGCCGGCTCGACCGGAGAAATACCACGTTCTCACAGAAACCGGCGTGAAACAGCGCTTGCGCTGTGTTTAGCCGAGTGAGTGAGTTTACCGGGAGCCCAATCCCCTACCCTATCCTTTTCCCTACTCTCCCCTATTCCCTTCCCTTCCCATCCCTACCCTCTCCTATTACCCTATTCCCTCTTAAAAGGCCGGCAACGCACCTGCAGCTCTTCTGATGCTGCGAGTGTCCATGGGCGACGGAAGTTGCTTTCCATCAGGTGACCCGTTTGCTTGTTTGCCCCCTTATTTCATAAAAAATAAAAACAAATAAAAATTTATATTTAATTTCCCATACCACAAATGTGATTTTTTGGCCTTTTTTGCTCTATATTAATAATGACAACAACTTGAATTTTTCACAAAATCTTTAATTATATGTTTACTTTAATATTTGATAATAAAATTTATATAAAATAAAAAATTTGGGGGGCTCCCATACAAAAAACACAATTTATGGCCTAATTTTGCTCTATAATGGTACGGATAACGGAACCCTTCGTGCGCGAGTCCGACTCGCACTTGGCCGATTATTTAAATATTGAAGGGCTTTCTCTTCCCCTTCACCTCATTAATATTTACTAAGGTTGCTTAAAAAACGGCCTGTTTTTCTTTAAAATCAGGCGTTCTATTACTTTAAAAAAGGCAGTTTTTAATTAAAGCAACCTTGATAAATATTGTGTTTTTGTGTTTTTTCCAATGACTGGCACTGTCCAATCACTAGTCATTTACCCTACTTTATTTTAAATCGAAAACTACTAAATTTAAAGTTGAATAATACAATATAATACTTTAAAAAAAAAAAAAATGGCCAAGTGCGAGTAGAGTTCTGTACCGTTATAGAGTAAAAATAGGCCAAAAGAGTGTTTTTTGTGTGGGAGCCCCCTTTTTATATTATTAATAATCATTAAAGTACACTTATAATTAAGGACTTTGTGAAATATCGAGCAAAAAAACCCAAAAAAATCACGTTTGTTGTATGGGAGCCCGCCTATATTAATTTTATTTTGATTTTAGTATTTGTTGTTATAGCAGCAACAGAAATACATAATCTGTGAAAATTTCAGAAGTCTATCTACAGCGGTTTTTCAGATACAGCCTGGAGACAGACAGACAACGAAGTCTCAGTAATAGGGTCCCGTTTTTACCCTAAAACTTCTACTCAAACTTGGCCGCCATACACCTTTGATCAGAGTAATGAAGGCGAGAAAGCGTATATAACATTGAAATTGATGTTTGTTTCTCTAATTCAATTCTGTCTGTACGTTTGTGGTTTTGTTCAAATCTCGGCTTTGTTTCGTCAATAGTTTGGAGCCTTTAGTTAAATCAAATTTGGCTTCCGATACATCAAACTAAATGGATTTGGCTTGCGTTGTTCGGTGAAATGTTTATTTTAGTTACTTTTGATCTCAATGTCAACAAAAAAATTAATCAAATCATATGCTATTGTATGATTTTAATACCACCTACTCTTAAATTCTTCCGATTAATTTTTTGCGGGACCCAAGACAGCTTTAGCATATCCCTCAGGCTCCTTGAGGTCATATGAAAGGGTTTTCATGGTTGGTTACGGCTGGACGATCCTGGTGACACAGGAGATACAGCAGATACAGCAGATCACGAGAGATACAGGAGGTGGGAATGTGTGGTGGGCCAAAGTCCGATAAAAAATATATTTCGTCTTATTGGTAGTATTAAAGCCTATTATAGGAAACCTGTGCAACGAAAGGGGCTGCAAACTTGTATTGCCAGAAATCAGCCCCAGCGCCTACATTATTTGTGTCGAGCTATGTCAAATTATATTCTGAACCTGTTATGGACCGATCAAATTTCGTAGGTCATATGAATAAATCTCTCTGACTTGAGTACGTGTATGGCAGGGCTGATAATATATTTTGTATTTTCACTAAAGAAAAACTATTATTATTCACTCGACTCGTATCAATTCATTCGATTTTCAGAAGCCGTTAAATCATTTTTCATCCTCGAAGCGTAAGCACATAGACATAGATTTGCCTACGCCGAATCTTATGAATAATAAAATACCGTTCATAAGATCCCCGATAAAAACCCTTTTAAGGGCCTGTCCACATGTCCACGTTACGACGTCGTCAACGTGGAACGGTGCGGTAACGTGGCACGGTACGTTGCCGTGGCGTGAAAATTTACGTCAACGTAACGAAAAAATGCACGTCACGACCTAGCAATATTTTATGATACCATGCCTTGTAAAACTGCTACATTCTTCAATACTTATCTAGATATGGACCGCACAATACGTAGTCTGCTTCTGCTATTGTTAAGAAGACAGAGAAAGAGATTTAAGAAAAAAAAAACGTAAAATGTTGCTATGCCGTGACGTTTTTCACGTTACGTTGACGTCAATTTTCACGTCAGCGTACCGTGCCACGTTACCACACCGTTCCACGTTGATGACGTGACGTGGAGATGTGGACAGGCCGTAAGATGAACTCACGTAAAAACACCAGTCATAGGAATCAATCAGGTCGAATATAAATAAGGGAGATGTTTATTTGACCTCAATTTGTGGTAAATAAATGATTAAGGGTTTCCGACGATTTTTATGGGTACGACAAACCCATCCATTTGGCAATAAAATATGTGACGTCTTTTAAGGCCTTTGAAGTCGTTGCTGTATAAAGGATTTATCCATACTAATAATATAAATGCGAGGATACTTTTTATCCCGAAAAATGTACGGTTCCTACGGGATAAACGAAATTTGGCGCAACAGAGTTACGGGCGACATCTAGTAGATTATAAAGTGGAAAAAATGCCAAAAAAAAAACTGAAAATATTGAAAAGTTTAATTATTACAGTAGAAATAGACGTTATTTATTAATGTAGAGAGCAGACCGTAACAGAATCGCTATTCTGGTACTGCGGTGATATAATATTCAAGCCTTATTAAATTCTGTACTCGTGAATATTATAAAGTGGAAACCGCGGTGCAGAATAATATAATTCTATAGACTATACATAATATTATAAAACAAAGTCGCTATTTTTTCCCTCATGTCCCTTTGTTACCTTTAATCTTTAAAACTACTAAACGGATTTTGATGCGGTTTTCTTTAATAGATAGAGTGATTCAAGAGGAAGGTTATAGGTATAATAACATTCATTAAACAGTGGAGAAATACTGATATTAATAATAATAATAATAATAAAACTCTTTATTGCACACCAAAATACATACACATTATGAATTATAAAATTATAAATATTACTTATTGATGTACAAAAGGCGAACTTATTGCAACTAAGCAATCTTTACCAGTCAACCTTTTGTAGACAAGATTTAAAATAAAGATAAAAGAAAATAGTGTAGGTGCACAAACTAAACCAATCTTAATGTTTACACTATAACTAGACTTAACTATAACTAGAGCTAGGACAATATATATAGTATTAATAATAATCGGCAATTAACTACGTTGATGGTCACAAAGCAACGATATAAAGTAATGAACTAGGGCATATTAAGGAAATAAAATTTAAGTTTACGTTTAAAAATATTAATTGAACCGGCTTGACGAACATCTAGAGGCAGAGAGTTCCAGAGAGTAGCAGCACGCACAGCAAAAGATTTGGAATATAAGGAAGTAGAGTGTAGAGGGATCTCGAGGGTAAGATTGCTTGAAGAGCGTAATGTTAGTTGGTGAGTGTCATGCAAAAATTTAAAATGTTTTTTAAGGTAAGAGGGAGAGAATGGAACAAACAGGATGCTGTACAAAAGGGAGAGGATGTGACAATCTCGACGCAAGCGGATAGGAAGCCAGCGAAGATTCCTCCGAAATTCTGAGACATGATCATATTTCCGCAGGCCATAGACAAATCTGATGCAAACATTCTGCAGTATCTCGAGTTTGTCTAAAAGTTCTTCCGTAATATCGATGAGACAGATGTCTGCATAATCTAAAATTGGCATAAGCAATGCATGAACCAGTACAATTTTAGTTTTTATTGGAAGAAAATTACCAACCAGACGAAGAGATGCACACGCTCGAAATAACTTACTACTGACTGCATTTATGTGTGGTTTCCAAGAAAGCGTGTTGTCAAAAATTACACCCAGGTTTTTGACTGTATCCGCAAACGGGATTATGGAGCCATTGAGTGTGAGAGATGGGAGTGCCTGAATCTTTATTTTAGACAGAAGTTTAGGGCTTCCAATATTTTTGGGGTTTCTAATGTGATGTCGTAAATAAATCCTTTTTTTCCGCTTTCATTGCAAACGCATGCTGAACCCTACAAGATTTATCAAAATAATGTACCAAGTATTGTACACATTGAAAAGATGTACAGAAAACTCCGCGATAGTATATGTCTATCTCTAATACGAGATTTATACTAGCGTCTCGTGGCTCGGCTCGCGGCGCGTCTCGCAGCTCGCGTCGAAGCGCGAGTGTAAACACAAAGCTCGCGTCCCCCTCGAGCTCCTTTGGAAATCGCTCCCAACGCGAGCCCTGCGAGCCGCGAGCCGCGCCGCGAGACGAGCATCGAGCTCGAGTTTACACTCAGGGCTCGCGGCGCGTCCCGCGGCTCGCCTCGTGGCTCGCGCGCGAATGTAAATCGAGTATCTTACGAGATTTATACTCGCGCCTCGTGGCTCGGCTCGCGGCGCGTCTCGCAGCTCGCGTCGAAGCGCGAGTGTAAACACAAAGCTCGCGTCCCCCTCGAGCTCCTTTGGAAATCGCTCCCGACGCGAGCCGCGCCGCGAGACGAGCCGCGAGCTCGAGTTTACACTCAGGGCTCGCGGCGCGTCTCGCGGCTCGCCTCGTGGCTCGCGCGCGAGTGTAAATCGAGTTTTAGGGATATCCCACAATAACATTTTTTGTCATATATTTTATACCCGATGCGAAGCCGGGGCGGGTTCTAGTTATTTATATCAGTGTTTTCAATATTTTTATCATACGTTCCCTAATCCCTGTATTTAATACCTGATCCGGCAAATGTTTTTGGAATGTGTTGATGAAGGAGTTGTCATATGCAGTTGTAAGGACAATTCCTTTCAGAATATCCAACTTTCATAAAAACTTTGATAGCGTTTGGCCCGCTACAACAATTTTTTGGGTAACAATTTTATATTTTTTCTATAATTTCAGTTGTCATGTTCTCATTAGGTTGTATGAGTATAATTTAAGCAACATTTAGTCTTGAAAAAATGGCCCAAAATATTTCAGTGAGCGAGCTGATGATGATGAACTTTGGTTTAGACGAATTATGGCAGAACATACACCGACAGACAGACAAATACATAAGAAGCCAAACTTACAACACCCTGTTTTCATCAGGGGTTAATAAAGGAGGTACTCAAAGCGAAGCCAGCGGGCGAAATCTGTGAGTAAATTCACAATTCCATTTTTTCCGGCATCTCCAAAGCATTTCATGAAGCAAAAATTTCTTGGACTCGTAATTTATTTGAATAAGCACACTAAACCATCAAACGGCTGCACTGCATCAAAGGTGCGGAACCATTGAGTCGTGTCCAGAGAATTTCATCTAAAGCTCAGTCATTCACTGGAACTATGGAAAATAAAGATCCAAACTCGTTGATTACGTTCAGTGTTCATTTTATTATGAATATAAACTAGGAAGTTTAACAAACCAAAAAAAATATAAATAGCTTAGAGCCAGTCCACATGGCGATTGCGTCAGCGTTGCGTCGACGCAGCGCTGCCGTTGCGTCGTCGCAACGCATACATGACGGACAGCAGCCCCCGAGACGCAGCGGGAGGGGGTGTTGACGTTAAGACTGCTTCGTAATAACGCTGCGATGACGCAGCGCCTGTGTGGCCGGCTATGCGTCAAAATATTTGAGTTGCGACGACGCAATGCAACGCGCCGTGTGGACTGGCTCTAAGAACTATTCTCATGACAGCTTTCAAATAATCTAGATCAAAATCGGCCCAATCTTTACGATTCTACGATGCCATAATATACAGATAGAAATAAACCCGAACAAAACCAATCAATCAATCATCACCGCCAATGCACTGTATCATAGCACTTTCGATGCATTACGTCAAATACCATTTATTTTTTACATATAAAGGTGATCGCACATTTATCAGCACGCACGCGTCGTGCGCGCCGCATCCTAAATGTCAGGAGTGGGAAAAGCCCTTACGTCTGAATTAGTTCCAAATTGAGCCGCAGCACGATTTTGCGCTAGTATATACGTCGGAAGTAGCAAAAGCTTTGAGATCGAGCTGATTCGATTCTCGATTCGATTCTGATTCTGGCGGGAGTGAGGGTTTATATTTCTGAACTTATATCGTTAGAGGTTCTCGTTTAATACATAAGTTATATCGTTAAAGGCCTCACCTGACATGATATTTTAAAACATCACGGTAAATACATTAGGGCGATGACTCGACAGAACAGGAGATCTTAATTATTACACTGACGGCTGCTCAAAGTATGATTAATGCTTGCGATCTGCTTACTCCATGTTTTTAAGACATTTTAATGTTAAAATCGTATCAGTGGAAGTAGAGACAAGAGCACAACATAACTTTATCATAATATAGTACTAAAGCAAGACACTAATTGAGAGCCAGAAAAATATGTTTCTGCTTATGTCGTGTATAACTATAAATATAAACATGGTAAAAATGGTGAGAGTCTACCTATCTGCCTTTTATTTGTTTATTTTTTGGGCCCAGAAAATGCTTTTAAGCATCTTGCGGAGGATCAGGGTCTGATCCACAAGTATGTGGTCTCTGCTGCGTCCAAAGATGACCGTGAACGCCTACCCACTAAGAACTCGCCCTAGGCGGCCCGCGGGATCGCGTGATCCTACAACACGACTCCGGCAAATCCGCCTATCTGTCTGATACTGAACCGACTGAGATGGGTATTGGAGATATTTCGAGCTTTTCATACACATACGTGGGAGAGCCATGCTTCGGCATGAATGGGCCGGCTCAACCGGAGAAATACCACGTTCTCACAGAAAACCGGCGTGAAACAGCGCTTGCGCTGTGTTTCGCCGAGATACCCTATCCTCCCCTATTCCCTTCCCTGCCCATCCCTACCCTCCCCTATTACCCTATTCCCTCTTAAATGGCCGGCAACGCACATGCAGCTCTTCTGATGCTGCGAGTGTCCATGGGCGACGGAAGTTGCTTTCCATCAGGTGACCCGTTTGCTCGTTTGCCCTCTTATTTCATTAAAAAAAAACTAAAAATTTACGGTTTAAGAGCACGCCATCGATAAAGAAGTTTTTACTTCAGAAATATACTTGTACGCTACAGTCAGAGTAGACAGAATTGCTACAGTAACCTTCATTGGTGTTTTTGGAAGATAAAATTACATCTGTCTCAATCTACCTGATCTGCGAGTTTCTATTAAATCAGGTTATTTACTTGGGATCAAATACGAATAAATTTTAATTCACAGGTAGAGCAAATAAAAGTTAGTTCGGAACAGCTGACTCCGGAGATACGGAACGCAAACACGAGACGAAAACACGTCGCTTAAGCGTCGAAAACATCCCGCTATTGAGCTATCTCTTCAAATAAAATATAGTCGTGTCGCCTGGAATAACAGTACTAGTTGATACCCGCACCTCCGTTGCACCCATATTCGTTTGTCGTGCGGAAACCATACATTTTTCCGGGATAAAAAGTGATCTATTTCCTTTCCCGGGACTTATTTTGGTATCTCCATACCAAATTTCAGCAAAATCAGTTCAGCTGTTTGGGCGTGAAGAGGTATCAGACACACTTTCGCATTTATTATATTAGTAAAGTAACGCCTCCGTGGTCTAGTGGTACAGAGCGCGGCTCTTGACTCGGAGGTCGTGGGTTCGATTCCCGCGTTGGAAACATGTTATTTCCAAATTTGGTTAGGACAATGCAGGCTGATCATCTGATTGTCTGACAAGTAAGATGATCCATGCGTCGGATGGGCATGTAAAAAGTCGGTCCTATGCCTGATCTCTAGCCGGTCGTGTCGGTCTTCCGTCCCACTGGGTTATGAGAGTAAAGGAATAGAGAGTGCTCTTGTGTACTGCGCACACACTTCGGTCTGACCGAGCTTAACACCTCGCTCGGTCGGAAGATCTTCCTTTAGCGTCGCCATGTATATTCCAACAATGTCATTAAAAAATAAAATGGTGTCTGAATCAAATCAGTAAAAGTGTTTTGTGGGATCCATAGTATAATGTATATTGTAAAAACTAGTACTGTTGATGTCTGCAACTCCGTTGCGCTAAAATTCGTTTATTGTGAGGAATCGTATACGTAGGAGAGCCATGCTTCGGCATGAATGGGCCGGCTTGACCGAAGAAATACCACTTTCTCACAGAAAACGGGCGTGAAACAGCGCTTGTACTATCGGGATAAAATGTATCATAATAATTATGTCCTTTCCCGGGACTTACTGTATCTCCATACAACAAACGAAATCGGATCAGTGGTTTAAGCGTTAAGAGGTAACAGACAGGCAGACAAACACACTTTGCCATGAATAATATTAATATGAATTAAGGTGTTGATTACTGTTTATCATTGAAAGCATTTTTTTCCGAAAACAAAAAAATCTATATAATATATATAAAACTCAAAGGTGATTGACTGACATGGTGATCTATCAACGCACAGCCCAAACCACTGGACTGATCGGGCTGAAATTTGGCATGCAGGTAGATGATATGACATAGGCATCCGCTAAGAAAGGATTTTGATCAATTCTACTTCCAAGGGGTTAAAATAGGGGATGAAAGTTTGTATATAATAATACTTCTTAACGCGAGCGAAGCCGCGGGCAAAAGCTCGTCGTATATAAAGTTAATCCAAATATTTACAATATACAATTACCTGCGAGTGGGACGAATGGACATCCCATTACACATACATATTCATGGCCCTGTATCGCGATGAGCTAATACCTCATTGGAGGTTTCATTACGTAACATTCCACAGATTGGAATCACAACAGGGCCCGTACCACAAAACGGTTTTGAAATTCAAACAATCGTACGAGAATGTTGCGTCTTACTCTAACAAACGTGAAATAACGTTGTTAGAGCAGGACGCGGCATTCACGTCTGATTGTTTGAGTCTCGAAACGGTTTCGTAGTAGACCTACTGTTTCGGGTAAAGCTCGTTGTACATATTGGGCCAACACATTGAAAGCGCACTGGGCTGAAGTGTATAGAACTGAATGCCGCTTCCAACTTATGGCTAAGCAGGCTACACTTTGGCCCAATGCGCTGGCTCCTTGAGTACAGTGGGTTTAAGGATTTTTCAAATTTGACTTACGTTGGTTAAATGGTAAAAATAAATGTTTACAACGCGTTATGGTCTTTTTGTCATTGCCAGAACGCGTCGTGACCGTTTTCATTAGAGCCACAAACGTAATTTTGCGTCATGGCTGTTTCACTATGACCACAACGCGTTGTGAGCTATTTTTCCGCAATATAACAGACTATGCACATAAAGGCTCTTAATTTTTATCCATTTATTACAAGACATGAAAATAGAACATTTTATTTTTAATATCATCAAAACAAAAGTATCTAAATCTGATGATCTACTTTTTTATATACATATTGTTTTATCGCAAAGCAATTTTCACGTACACTTAATAGAGCTTTGCTATTCAAAATGGGCGATTCGATGCGATTTATAACGCAAAATACCGATCGTTAAACGTAATAGCCCCCCGACATTAATCGTTTTATATTGGCGAGGATTCGCGGACATCAAATAAAATGACGTTTATTGTTTTGTATTGAATATAATCAATACGGATGGAACACATAAAAATAAATGTTTTGACAAAATTATAGAGGCATGTTTAATTAATTGAATTGACTGACTTGTGGTTGGCTTTTTTATAAGTAGCTAACTATCCCTATTTTTACCGACTTCCAAAAAGGAGTAGGTTATACGTTCGGCTGTACGTATCTTTTTTTTTTGTATGTTCAACGATAACTCAGCCGATTGTGATCCGATTTTCAAAATTCTTTTTGTGTTGTATAGAGTTTAACTCGAATTTGGTACCATGTTCACAAAAGTGGTGATCTGATGATGGGATCCTGGAGGAATCGAGGGGACTCCTTGAAATTTGTATGAAAACATATAGTGATTTTAATTTTTTCTGAAGCATTCAAGGTATATGCTATCAAAAAGTAAGATTTCGCACCAGGTTATACCCTGGATCCGAAGGTACCAAACAGAACTTTTGAATCCTTATAGATACAGGTTCGGGGATTTCGGCGTTGTTTAAACAACTGAAAGCATAAGCCAACACATCAATTTATTTGATCATCATCATCAAAATCATAATTATGCCATGGGTCATCACATTATGACCCAATTATTGATGCTTTTCGTGATATTTTGCATCGAAGCAGATGTTTTTGATGATTATTTCGCTGTTTGTGGACCGATTTCCAAAATTCTTGTGTTGTTGTATAGGATATAATCTTGATTTTGTATAATAATTACGAAAGTGGTGAGCTGATGATGGGATCTATGAGCAATCAAGGGAAATCCTTGAAATTGGTCAAAAGACTCGTAGTGGTTAAAAAATTGTTTCTAGTAACTTAAACATATATAACGAATAAGAGAAAGTTCATACGAAGCTGTCTCTTGGTCCAAAGACACTGAACAGAACTCCTGAACCTTTAAAGATAAAAGTTTTTAAATTGCAGCATCGCTTAGATAACTGCAAGCATTTACCACAATTTCGCTTATAGTAACATAATGTGAATATTATCTTGTAAATAACTAAAAAGAGTAAAATTATTATTTTTAACAAAAAATTAAAACCGACTTCCAAAGTAAAAACAATAATAATATGAACTCAAAAGTATTAAATAACTCTTACTCTATAATAATGCCTTTTTCAGAATTCATCTAAATCTCAACTATTTCTGTACATACTACAGTATTCATTACTTTGAAGTCGGTACCAGTCCCAAAAGCTTCAGATATCCTGACATTGACTGAACTCACGATAAAATTAGCTGGTACCGATTTCAAACAATGAAGACTGTAGTATGTACAGAAATAGTTGAGATTTAGACGAATTCTGAAAAAGGCATTATTATGGAGTAAGAGTTATTTAATACTTTTGAGTTCATATTATTATTGTTTTTACTTTTGAAGTCGGTTTTAATTTTTTGTTAAAAATAATAATTTCTGTAACGAATGTCTTGATAACAAAATATTTTAATGTATTTTTGTGTTTTTTTTAATGAAATAAGGGGACAAACGAGCAAACGGGTCACCTGATGAAAAGCAACTTCCGTCGCCCATGGACACTCGCAGCATCAGAAGAGTTACAGGTGCGCTGCCGGCCTTTTAAGGGGTAATAGGGGAGGGTAGGGAAGGGAATAGGGGAGGGTACGGAAGGTAATAGGATGGGGGTAGGGAAGGGAATAGGGGAGGGTAGGGAAGGGAAAAGGGTAGGCGATTGGGCCTCCGGTAAACTAACTCACTCGGCGAAACACAGCGGAAGCGCTGTTTCACGCCGGTTTTCTGTGAGGACGTGTTATTTCTCCGGTCGAGCCGGAAAATTGGTGCTGAAGCACGTGGGAGAGCCACGTCAAAAAATAAATGTGTTATAAAATATTAGGCCCAGGTTCCGAAACAAAACCCAGTATACTGGTCAGTGTTTAAAATATTAATAATATAATAATATTGTACTGGCGTGCCACTGGTGAGACAAGTGTGAAGTATTATAATGACATCCGAACTAACTCATATTACACTTGAATGCACTGACGTGAGTTTCGGAACAAATCAACAGTGTGGCATCTATTCTAGATGTCACGAGCACTGGCTAGTATATTGAGTTTTATTTCGGATAATACCTTACGAGGGTGACTAACGAAAAAAATCAAACATCGTCCTCTCATAAAAGGGGTGACAGACGTGCGAGTAAGTACGTGGACTTATGGCTCGACGATCTTAATCGCCTGTGTGTTACCTAAAAACCGCGTACTTAAGTACGCGGTTTTTAGGTGAAACAGCTTGTCTCGGCTCGCACGTCTGGCAAGACTGCGAGCCGCTAGCCGCGAGCCTGATGACATGGTAATCCAGTGTGAACCATTCTCGTATGTCACCGACGACGAGCCGAGTAAGTTCGCGAACTTAAAACTTGCGTGCTTAAAGTTCGTACGTCTATCAGGCACTTCACACTCACGCCCGTCTTTCATATTATGCCAGGTGAAAACAAACGAATAATAAATTTTTATTTTTTTTTATTTTTATTTTATCACCAAGTTAGTTTTTTCTTAATTAATAACTCGATAAATATACAACATTTTAAAAATCCGCCAGGTTAGTGTCTCAATGATAGAATTTTAATACAATGTGTTAAAATACTAACATATTGTAATGGATGGTTACGGTAATATATGAAAAATTCGTGAAAATTAGATGCATATTCTTTGTGTTTTTTTTCTGTAGAGAAAATTTTAGGATATCGTGTTTTCGCTCAAATCAAATTCTTGGAAACATAATGCAATATCTATGTTTAGTTTAGTTTAGAAAATGAAATAATTCCGGGCTTATTTTCAAGTATAAAAATGAATTATAAAGTTGACAATTTTGGGTTAGTCGCCCCCTTAAACAATGTTGTACGTATAAGTGGAAGTGCTATACAAAAATATTTTTATATAATATATTTATTTCCAGGTCAAACGGAATATTTTTCTAAATTTTTTATGCTTTATCTTCAAGTAAATTTTATTACTTCAAATGTCCGAAGGATGACAAGTTTTAATAGATTCCTTGTGCACGTTCACCCTACTACTCTACACCTCCACACTCTTATCTCCACCATTTAAGGGCCATTTTGGTATAGACTCCGAAGTAATATAATTGTGAACGCCGAACGGTAGACGGGGCGAATCGGGCGATCTATCAATCGTTTTGTTTTGTTTCGGCCGTTAGCCCTATCCATCATGCGGTGGCAACTTAATATTGTTACGTCGGCGGTTGCAACTGACATATTTTAATTGATACAATTACATTTTTTGTTTCTATTGAGCCATTTCTCTAGTTTCTTTTTGCTTGTTCCTTTACATGTTTATTTAGAAAGGTGAAGACAGAGTAGAAGCTGATGAATTAATCTTAAAAAATAGATAATTGCGGCATCACATTTTGTAAATTTTTTTTATGAAAGAAGGGGGCAAACGAGCAAACGTGTCAGCTGATGGAAAGCAACTTCCGTCGCCCATGGACACTCGCAGCATCAGAAGAGCTGCAGGTGCGTTGCCGGCCTTTTAAGAGGGAATAGGGTAATAGGGGAGGGTAGGGATGGGAAGGGAAAGGAATAGGGGAGGATAGGAAAGAGAATTGGGCCTTATTTTTATTCTTGCTAAATTAATTTGTTGTAAGCAAAATATGCAAATTTTGTTAAGTCACTATTTTCTTTCCCACACTGCCTATGCGTACACTCTGATGCAGTAACTTGCAAACACCATGACCAATGTAAGAGTTATAATATTTATAGCAAATTCGTGCCATGCAGCTATGTTATACGTCTACGAGAATCTGATGGCAAAAAGTGAGAAAATAAATTGACTAGCAATACCGGGGTAATTAATGGAATAAAACATTTTGATCCTTTTCTTTCCTTATAGAGGCTTATTCTGTGTGTGAAACATGCAAATATAAAAATTTATCCAATGATCAAGGATATTTTTAGAAAATCTTCCATCAAAATTTGCCATCAGATTCTGGTAGACCTATACAGCGTGTAACAAAAATAAGTGATAATACTTTAGGGTGTGTACGTGTTCCTTGTAGAGAGTTCACTGTGAAAATAGCAGCGCTGAAAGACGAAAATTTTTTTTCACTTTTGTATGGACAAGCGCCCGAGCGTCATGAGTTTCCCCCATACAAAAGTGAAAAAAAATTTTAGTCTTTCAGCGCTGCTACTTTCACAGTGAAGTCTCTACAAGGAACACGTACACACCCTAAAGTATTATCACTTATTTTTGTTACACACTGTATAGTGTGAATCTCGACGCGCGTAGACCGTGTAGCCTGGTGTAGCGTTGTCTACGAAATCGCGTAGCAGTCCGTAGCACTGCTACGCGAGACTGTAGATTTCAACGCGTTCGATACAAATTACACAGGTCAACAATAAATTTGGTGCCTGAAAACCAAAAGCTGTTTCTGTAAGAACTTTGTGCCCCGATCACATGTTTCTAAGAAATTTTCTTTCTATCAGCTCAGGTTTTTAAGATATTTCATTCCAAAGTTTCAAGAATCTAGAATTTTAGTCTTTTTCAGAATCGCTTTACAACTATTGAAATAATTTATTTTCATGAGTTTTGATAAAATATGTTTAGTAAGTATACACAATATCTATTATTTAGATCTCAATTTAAATTGCATATTATATTTTGTTATTAAAAGAGAGTTGTAAACTAAACTTTCTTTTTTCATACAAAAATTGTTACTCCACGTAGTATGAGCTAGGTAAAGCATTTTGAAAACCGTTATAATATTGGGGAAATTAGTCATAACTCATTGAAACAAGTTACATTCTCAATGTCTCCCTCTGGCATACATATTACAAAACTAATAAAAATGAATACTTTCAACAGCAATGTGATTCTGAAATGGGCTAAAATGCGAGATTTTTGAAACTTTGGAATGAAATATCTTAAAAATCTGAGCTGATAGAAAGAAAGCTTCATAGAAACATATATCGTGCACACAAAACTCTTATAGAAACTGCTATTAGTTTGCAGGATACAATTTTTTTTCGATTTTGTTGACCTGTGTTATTGTTGTTAGTCACTATTCTACTAGTACAGCTAATCCGGCAAATGTTGTTTGGCCATTTTTTGGATATTAAGGTAAAAGCACTAATGGCAGACGCTTTAAGGAAACATGGAACATTTGAATGCTGTAAAATATATATTTATTAAAATAAAGGATTGATAACTTCTTCCATGTCTTCAGTAACTCTTACAAAATAAAACTATTATGATTATTCACTGACAATTCAATTAAAAAATATATTATTGGTCTTTTTGTAAACTTAGTCATAACAACTAATAGATGACATCACAGAAAACGAACATCACTAATAGTAGACACCAATATGAACTAATAGTTGACATAGAACATTACATTACATTTAACATTTTTCCTATTATTAGGTCTTTATTTGCCGTTTTTTCAAAAGATTTCATTTACTTCATCATAGTAACTACATGCATATGAAATATTATCCACGTTGTCTCCAGATTCTATCCATTCTTCTTCCATGCTAAAACTATCTTTCCTTTTATTTTTTTCTAGCAAATTTACTTTTAGTCTTTAGTCTCCATGCTTCTTTTGCCTCTTCTTTTTTCTTCTTTCTTTCCTCAGCTCTCCTTTTTCTTCTTTTTACTGCTAAAAAACTAAAGCAATCGATTTTTAGATCAGACAAGGTCTAATATGTCAATTTTTAGGTACGGTAGTTCTAATTTGATAGCTTGTTAATAGAATTATATTTTCAGAGAATATTGATGATATTTGCAGTAGAATAAACTACAAAATAACTTTAGTATGTATTGCAAAATGATCATATGAGTTCCATGTCATCTATAAGGTTTTTTACATATTCAAGAACTAATAGTAGACACCCTTTATATTGTTAGGGAAAATGGATAAAAAAATCATAAATAAACATTAATTAGTGTATACAACATGACCATTAATCCAATGAAATCAATAGAAATTACAAAAAATCAAATAAATGTATTCAAAACTTACGTGCAAAATTTCGCCTTCCTTAACCTATTTGCTAAGAAACTGCCGAGCGCGTGTTGACGCGGTCACATTATTTACGAAAACTGATCCCATTTTAAAATTTTGTTCCCGAAGGCGTCCCTAATATATTTTTTCACGTCAACAGATAGCTTGAGAAGCTAATATTTATAGGGTTGAGAAAAAATTAGACTAATTCTTATTTTTATGGTATTTTTGTCGTAAGTGTCATCTATTAGTTCCGAGTCTACCATTAGTGCTTTTACCTTAATATCGACGGTCCCTACGTATAAAAGGTCATGTCCAAAATAGCAATTTTTTTTGCATCATGCACTACCATATTCCTACATTATTATTTTTTTTCTATCAAAAGTAATTGCAAAGATAAAAAGACGTAAATGACGACAAGTTGGATGTTGTATTAGATTTTACTGTGGTAGATGCGGACATCAGCTATACTTACCGTCTTGGACCGCGTTGGAAATTACGCACCGTTCCGCGTCATGTCATACATGTCCGTTTCTACCTCTAAGGTAGAGAATTATTTATAGACTTGTTATCATTTACATTATGAGCCTCGAAGGATGATCTTCTGACCGCGAGCGACAAGCGAGGAATATAGTGTGAGAAGTCGTCATATGCAAATTTTGCTGAAACCATAGTTTCTTATGGGGATTTCTTAAAACAAATAGGATTCTCAAGAAATTGGTTCATTTAAAACCGATCGCAACGACTGGCCTTTACATGTAACAAAATGAATGAAATGAAATGGTATTTTCATCAACTAAAACATCTGCAAAATCCCAAAGGTCAAGCTAATTCTACCGATTCCAATGTAAATAACTAAAATCCCGTGACACCTTAAATGTCTGACCGTTTGTCCACCGCCGTCACCGCGACGTCGCCGACCAAAATTAAAAGAAAAAGCCACTTTATGACCTAGACCAGGGGTTCCACATCATTATCCAAAACCACAAATATTAAATAATAAATGCAGGTACTAATGAACAAGTGTTGAGGTCAAATATCGTTCTGTCTAGCCCCCTTTTCGCAGAACGCACGATAAGCAACTTCGTTCCAATAAAAAAATAATATTATTTATGAAAAGCTGGTAGATGATTAAATATTTGTTTATTACTATTTACCTGCTTAACCTAACTATATTATAATTATAAAAGGTATTTGTTATTTTTCGTAATAGCTGGGTAAGGTAGGGCGTTGTGACAAAAAAAATATTGTGACGTGTAACTGCGCCGCAGGCTGAAAAAGATTGGGAACCCCTGACCTACACTTATAGGTTTCACTTTCTAACACTATCGGTCTAGCGACCCATGCCGCTGCTGCTTTGTAGTGGCGTAGAGGAAAATGAAATCTATGGCCTAGATCATAAAGTGGCATTTTTATTTGAATTTTTGTTATTGACGTCCCGGTTAGGGCAGCTTTGGACAAACGGCCTAACCTTTACATAAAGCGCCTAAATCGGGCCAGTTAATTAACTGGATGGCTTAACGAAATGGCTACGTAATACAATAAATAAGTTAACCGACTGGGTCAACAGGCGTCATACAAACTTTCCCCTAACACAGTTAGTCTTTGCTATTAAACTGAACTTTTCCGTTTCCGGTGTAAAAGTTACGAGGTATTTTTCTATACTATTTATTAGGTGTAGTAAAAGATATAGTATTGGTATATATATGTATAATAATAAATGTATTATAAGTTAATTGTATAATTTGTGAATTTAATTGGATAATACGTTATCACAGAATATGCGTAACGAACAGTTGTAATTACAACATCCACTCTCCCACTTACACGCTTAATATAACACTGTTATACGAATCATACATTTGTTTTAATGGATAAGGATTAACTTAAATTATATTATTACTACTAGCTGGCCCGGCCAACGTTGTTTTGCCATATAAATTATTTCTAGTATTAATATAAAAATTGAATAAAACCTACGAACAATAAAAACTAAGGAACACTATGACCCATACTTCAACCGTTTTGAATTTGGTTCCTTTTCGCACACTAAAATATGACAATAACTACTAAACACACACTCAAATTTTCGAAATAAAGTCGTTGACATTAATTGTCACTTCTATAAATATACAAAATTGAGACCCGAATACATGAATAAATTATGCATGTATCCCGAACACATGCTTACTATATGCATGTATTCTCATTTTGTACAAGTGTGAGTATAATATTATAATATCTACTAGTATAGATTACATACATTGTATATTATTTTAAACCACGACCCGCCCCGGCGTCGCACGAGTATTAAATATATATAGCCACTGAATAAATGATTAAGATCGATAGCCTATGATCCTTCACGTGGTCTACTTCTTATCTGTGCCAAATAACATAAAAATTGCTCCAGTAGTTTGCATGATAAGCCCTTTCAAATAATTTCCCCCGTTTTTTCCACATTCTCCTATTAGTATTAGCGTGATAAAATATAGCCTATAGCCTTCCTCAATAAATGGGCTATCTAACACTGAAAGAATTTTTCAAATCGGACCAGTAGTTCCTGAGATTAGCGCGTTCAAGTTAGCCCTTTCAAATAATTTTCCCCGTTTTTTCCACATTTTCCTCTATTTCTTCGCTCTACAATATAGCCTTCCTCGATAAAAGAGCTATCTAACACTGAAAGAATCATCAAAATCCGTTGCGTAGTTTTAAAGATTAAAGGGAAGAAAGGGACTTGCGGGAATAAAAGCGACTTTATTAATTTATAATATGTATAGATTATAGAAGATACATTAAAGTCCGGCAACGCCCTGTAGCTCTTCTAATGTTGCAAGTGTCCATGGGCAACGGTAGTTGCTTTCCATCAGGTGACATATTTGCTCGTTTGCTCTGTTATTTAATAAAAATTCATGATATTCACATCATAGTAGTATACCTTGAGCCGTTGGTACACAGTACACAAATAAGACAGTAATACACTTACTTGAAATACGCGGTGCACTCAATATTCGCAGCGGCGTGCAATTTTGCCGGTTAATATCCGACTTCGGAATACAGGAAGTCGGGATTGGAGCCAACTTGGTCTTGTCAACGGTAATATTAATTTGTCAGGCAAACAGACAGACATATTATTAACTATATATTTCAACGTGAAGACACCAGACGAATATTACGCACCTTTTAGTAGTATTGCTTCAGATATTTACTTTCAGAATATTAATACTTTCATACTAATATTATAAATGCGAAAGTGTGTCTGTCTGCCTGTCTGTCTGTAACTCTTCACGCTCAAACCGCTGAACCGATTTTGCTGGAATTTGGCATGTAGATACTTTGAGTCCCGGGAAAGGACATATGATACTTTTTATCCCGGAAAATGTACGGTTTCCGCGCGACAACCGAATTTTGGCGCAACAGAGTTGCGGGCATCATCTAGTTAACTATATATTTCAACGTGAAGACACCAGACGAATATTGCGCACCTTTTAGTAGTGTTACGGTACATGGTATACGGACACGTGGTGCCATCTAGCGACAAACCAGCGAAACTTACCGAGGGAGCACAGGCAACATAAATCCCCTACTCAATACTAGATGGCATGAGGTGCGCAAGTACATACTTGAACCTTCTAGAAAGGTCCAATGTTTGTTTACGTGTTTAGTTGTTTACGTTTATTGTGGTACATGCTCGAGCCTCCTAGAAAGTTCCCTCGGTTGTTTACTTGTTTACGTGAATCGGGAACTTTCTGGAATTCATCTCGCCATATAAGAAGCCGCAGGCAGGCCCGGCGAGTCAGTTAGTTTCGAGTTATCATCAAGGCGATTTCGGAGTGACAACAAGTGATCAATAGTGAGTGAACCAGTGAAACCTGCGACTTGGCTACGACCTAGGACAGTGATAGTGCTTAGTGATTGGACCTAGTGATTAGTGTTTGGACTTAGTGCTAAGTGTTGTGACCTAGTGTTTAGTGTTAATAAAGTCTTCAAGAGAGTTGTCAGGTCTTTCTCTCCAAATCCTCGAACCCTAGCACGTAACAGTAGTATTGCTTCAGATTACTTTCAGAATATTATGATATACCTATTACTGCAATGTTTTGACGCTAGATGGCAGCAGCAGCGTAGAGAGTAAACAAAAAGTTTTATTCAACTTTTTAGAATGTTTCTGCTAATATTCTGATATGACGTATGTGCAGCATGTCGGATTTTGGTTGGATTTATTGTAGGTGCTAGTAGCACCCTCTGCTCCGAAATTTGCCTAATCACACTAATATTAAAAAGTTTGTGCTTTTTCACGTCTAAATGTGTGGAGCGATTTTAATAAAATTTGGTATGGATTAATTGATAACGTGGATTACACATAGGCTACTTTTTAGTGTGGGAAAATATCTCAATTTATTTAAGAGGGCGTATAACCCAAAAAATCAAACATCATCCTTCTCTATTCACACTCACGCCCATCTTTCATATGCCAGGTGAAAAGTTACGACGCGGAATCATCGCCAAATTAGTTAATTCATAATGATAGAATTTTATACAATGTGTTAAAATATTAACTTAATTCAATGCACGGTTATGGCAATAAATGAAAAATTCGTGGAAATTATCTATGCATCTTTGTGATTTTTTTCTATCGAGAAAATTTTAAGATATCGTCTTTTTGCTCAGAATGAATTCTTAGAAATATAATGTAGTATCGTATTTTAGAAAATGAAACAATTCGGGGCTTATTTTCAAGTATAAAAATGAAATATAAAACCGAAAATTTTGGGTTAGTCGCCCCCTTAACCGCGCGTGCGGGTAACTCCACGGGACACATCATGTAGTATTCCATATTTTTGGCCGTACAAAGTTGTGTTGCATTATGACGTTTAGTTTCAATGTGACCTAGGACCTACCGTAAGTAAATAGATTACAAGAAAAGAAATCTGAAAGCCCAATATGTACTACCTAATATATTAAATTAAATCAAAACGTTTACATAATAAATTACAAGATCATTTAGATAAGAAATGAATAAAAGCTAAGGCTAACGTAGGTTGTTTTAGGATCCGTCGGCGTAGGATGGGAGTGCGGAGGCGACGCTATGCGAACCTCTTATCTCTCGTCTAACTAAAAAGAAAAAAAAGGGTTTGGATAACAAATACAGCGACCATCTGATGCTAAGTAACGTTTCTATACTTTTGATTTTGATGATTATTGACGACTTTTGACTAAGAATCTCTAGTTAGGTATTTAAACGAATCATTTTTTTATCACATGTTTCGAACAAAAAAAAAACATTTTGTTTACAATTAGTACAGTTATTTGCAGACAAATAAAAAAAAAGTAGAAAAAACTTACACATAATAAACAGTAGAATTAAGGGCGTAATTTTGAAGTTGGCTAAAACATTAATAAAACATGTAGATTTAACAAGAGATTAAGCCTTACTCTCTCTTCGCTTCGCGCCAGACCAATCATATAAAAATAATATATTGTAGATTTAACCTACCGTAATGAAATAATTTGTCTCGGCCACAAATCTTCAAAATATATTGATGTTTACGTCAAAACTCTAGAAGGTCACCCAAGTTCAAGAAAAACAGCCCGGAGAGGCTTTCCCGAATGAAAAATGATTCGATTCTAGAAGACACATAAAACTGTTTATAGGCTTTGACGAATGTTCGAATAAAAAAGGGAGATTTGAGCGGCAAATTCCGCAGTGAATAAGTACACCGTAAAATTTATCGTCAACCGTAAATGAACCGTTACATATTGCATTCGCGTAAAATAATGTGATCATTCCAAATGATAATCGAATTGCAAGATGTTAAAATTTCTGCGCAACAAAGCAACTGACGGCCTTTCTAGCCCAGTTGTATAGTCGACACAACCCGGGTTTGAATCCCGCCCATAAAGTTAATATACCTAGCAGAATAGAGAAACAAAGGCCTGAGCAAGAGAGATGTCACTATCAGTAACACTGCGTGGTAAAAAGAGACGTGTGATATATCGTCGTATCCTACGAATAAGGGCGCTGTTGCAAAAACCCTACTTTACAGGAGAAGGTTTTTTGTGTTAATTTCAAAATATTGTTAGACAACTTTTAGAAATTAATTATGAAATTATCGCATAACTACGTAGCGGTTGCTATGAAATTTTGAATGAGACGTTTAATTTGATATTTCGGGTAGATCAGTCCTTTATTTCTTTTTTCGGCGGAGTAAAATAGGTCTCATCAGACACAAGTAACGTTATGCCTTTTTTGTGCGGATTCAACGGGGTCTAAAGAGCATTTGTGTCTTTTTAGTGATCATTATCAAAGAATTTCTTTTTTAAAACTACATAGAAAAATCGGCCAAGTGCGAGTTGTACTCGCGCACGAAGGGTTCCGTACCATTATACAGTAAAAATAGCCAAAAATGTGTGTTTTTTGTATGAGTCGTCAATTATTGGTTCAAGTTGTTCAAGTAGGTTGTATGAGTCGTCAATTATTGGTCAACTATTGGTTTCCTTCAACTTGTAAAAATAAAACATATAGCGTGATAAGTATAACTGGCATAAAACTTTACAGTTTTATGCCAGTTATTTTAAATAACCAAATAGCATTATAACTATCGACTAGTTACTCTGACTATTATAATATTGGTTAACTTTCATGACAATTAGATTATCCAAGAGCCAGCGATAGACAGATTTTGTAATTTTATAAAAGCTGAAAGTTTTCCTGTATGAACAAACAGCAACTATAGAATTTCGATCGCGTTTAGGAGGTATCCAGTTTTGAAGGTCTAACTAGCCTTCGATACAATGTAAAGCGCTTTTTTTTTCTTACTTCTTTCGGAAATGTAGGAATCTCATCTCAGACACCCTTAATTATTCCCTAAAATGCCAAAAGTATTACACTTTAAGGTGGTATGGCAGTAGTAAGTAACTGGCATAAGTTGTCTGGCAATAGGGAGCAACTGTCATAAGGGTCCGTCAGTGGGATACGAGATTCGAGAGAGAGAGTGGGAGAGAGGAAAAAAAATACCTTAAATTTTATCGAATGTGCGGTAGACTTTCAAAACTGGATACCTCCTAAAGTATCCACAACCAAAGCTCTATAATAGTTGCCGTTCTTACCTCTATATGAGTTACTAGCTTTTGCCCCCGGCTTGGATTGCGTGAAATTCTCGAAAAAATCTCGTAAAACATGAGTATTTTAGGAACATTATGTTTTTCCAAAACCAAAAGTAGCCTTTTTTTTCTTTTTTTTTTGCGCAGGGGAAACCCATGGCGTAGTGGCGCGAGCGCCTCGTCCCCGCCCCGCGCATCCTCTCACGCACTCCAAGAAAACGGTCACTGAAGCCTTTGTTGCTTTTTTCGCCGGGGAATTTAAGAGCTAACAAATATGGCATTTTTTGAAGCTTCATTTACTGGTTATTAAAATTAACTTTTTACATTTTTTTACACTGAAGGTTATAGATAGGGAGCTGCCGATTTCGATTTTGCAATAAAAATAAAAAGCCATAGTGACCAGGGTGCCCTTATTCGTAGGATACGACGATATGACAGAAGCACTCTTTTTTTGACGTCCAGTCGGCACGCGCCGCACGTTGACAAATCTCATAGAAATCATCTTCAATCATGCTTGTGTAAGTGTATCCCATGCTATACGTGGGAGAGCCATGCTCCGTCACGAATGGGTCGGCTCGACCGGAGAAATACCACGTTCTCACAGAAAACCGGCGTGAAACAGCGCTAGCGCTGTGTTTCGCCGAGTGAGTGAGTTTACCGGAGGCCCAATCCCCGACCCTATTCCCTTCCCTACCCTCCCCAATTCCCTTCCCATCCCTACCCTCCCCTATTACCATATTCCCTCTTAAAAGGCCGGCAACGCACCTGCAGCTCTTCTGATGCTGCGAGTGTCCATGGGCGACGGAAGTTGCTTTCCATCAGGTGACCTGTTTGCTCGTTTGCCCCCTTATTTCATAAAAAAAAAAAATACGTACACATATTTTTACACACTGACGAAACCAATTTCGGTTTCGTTTGACAGCTCGAGATTGTTGCTCTATTCCGCTAGGTATATTAACTTTATGATCCCGCCGATATGGGGCAAAAAGTTTTTAATGTCCCTACGTCATACATGCCTTTTAAATAATATATTATTATTTAATAAAAATGTGCATAATGATAATAATTTTATAGCTCAGTGGTTAGTCGACAAAAGCCGAGTTTGAATCCCGCCTTTGGGGCCAAAAGTTTTCAATGTCGCTGGGTCAGGGATTATTGGATACGTTTAAAATAATATTATGTTCTTAAGGGGAGGTTATCCCTAAATTAGCAGGTCGATGTCTGTCAGTGCGAATATCGACGTAAATGACATTAAAATAACATTAATATCAGCGCGCCTTGTACAGTGGCGGTTACGACGCTCGCCGCGATAGGGCGAAATAGGAGAAAAAACCTTTTTACTTAGATAAAAAATAGTATAACTAAACATGTATCCGTACATTTCCCTGTAAAACTTTAACAGTAATCGAACTATCCAAATTATTTTTTGATTGAGTCCCTGTAAGTCCTATAAAACTGAAAATGTTTTTAAAATCGAGGTTGTTTCGGATTTTTTTTTATCGAGTAAAATTATCTGTATTTGTGTTTCTAACCATAAAAGTCACTAGTTAAAAGATGTATCTATACATGTATATATTTTTCAGTTTTTATTAATGACGCTTTCTTTAAAAATTACTCATTCTAGAAACGTGAATTTGGAATAACCTAGCCTTAACAAATATAATCCACGGAGTGCTAGCGACCAAACGGGTCATGTGGCTTCAGATGTATTAAAACTCCGTTAGCTACTTCCCTGAACAACCTTTTCTGATAATCTGCGTGCTGGCAGGCCGTGGGCGGTGGGTGTGGGTGTAGTGGGTGGGGAAAAAAGGAACAAAAAGTAGGTTCAGCGACTTTATTTTTTTCAAAACAGTTGCTCGGTACTTCCTGTGCACCAAAAAAAAATTCGATCTGCTGGGATACTGGTGGGAAGGGGTTGCCAGCATTAATTAAAAGTAGGAAAATTATTATTATTTCCACATGGAAATAATAATAATTTTTATAATAATAATAAAAAAGGCTCAGCTGTGTTAGCTTTTTTTGCCAATTTTTTTTGGGATTACATAATATAATCTCGCGTCAGAAAAGCGCCGGAGGCCCGGACGCGGCACGCGCCGGCGACGCGTAGTGTCCATCAATTGAGTTTCGAAAGCTATTAATCTGAGCGATTATAAAAAATAATCGTGTATGTTTATTTTTAACAAGGATCAATACATCGAAATTTGGCCTGAAGGTTTAATTACCCCCTGTATAAATAAAAAACTAATTTTAAATTTTGTTAGTCTCGCTAAGACTCGAGGATTATTGAACCAATTTAGCTAATTTTAGTCTTGAGATAAATGTCGAAGTCCAGGAAAGGTTTATTTAGGAGAAAGGTGGTACAAAGTTCACCGGGTCGTCTAGTTAGAAATATTTCCGTTGTCTGGTACCCGTAATCCATCATCCACACTAATATTATAAATGCGAAAATATGACACACATTGTGTGTCTTTATATCTGCCTCCTTGTCATCTCTTCACGCCCAAACCGCTCTATCGATTTTGATAAAATTTGATATTATGGAGATACCTGAGTCCCGGGCATACATTTTATCCCAGAAAAATGTACGGTTCCCGCATAAAAAAACATAATTTGGCGCAACTGAATTGCGGGCGTCATCTAGTTAGGTATATTTCCGTTACCGTAACAAAAGTTAATCTAGAACTCAGCACGGGACCAGACTGACGTTGTTCCATATTATTACTGAAAAATAATTATTGTTACGTGGTAGAGCCATGCTTCGGCACGAATGGGCCGGCTCGACTGGAGAAATACCACGGGCTTAAAAAAACGGCGTGAAACAGCGCTTGCGAAGTGTTTCGCCGAGTGAGTGAGTTTATCGGAGGCCCAATTCCCTACCCTACCCTTCCCTATTCCTTTCCTTACCTCCCCTACCTTGTAATCCTATTCCGTCTTAAAAGGTCGGCAACGCACCTGCAGCTCTTCTGATGTTGCGTGTGTCTATGGGCGACGGAAGTTGCTTTCCATCAGGTGACCCGTTTGCTCTTTTGCCCCCCTATTTCATTAAAAAAAACACCAATCTGGGGGTAGAATGGAATGTCTCGATGAGATGAATCTCGACATTGACAATATTTCCAGAATGTTTTATTCATAAGCCGCAGATTGATTCCAACAGAAATATTCCTTTGGATGATACATTGGTTTACTGAATAATGATTACATCATTATCTTCGGGTTAACCATTTGATTTTTGATTCGAGACTTTAATTCATAAGTACTAATATTATAAACGTGTGTCTGTTCTCTGTCTATTGCCTCTTTACGCCCAAACCGCTGAAGAGATTTTTCTGAAATTCAAATACTTTGATTCCCAGTAGGGCTAGAATAACAACAGTAGACATGGAAAAGAATCGACAAACTGGCAGAATTTATCGACAAAATGGCGAATTTCCATTGTCTAACTGTCACTTTGTCTATTCTTCCGTAGAAAGAAACCGTTTCTATAGTGACCATGCTACGCCTGCAGGAAAGGACATAGGATAGTTTTAAACCTAGAAATGTGTTTACTATGGCCGCACGAGAGACAATAATTATTAATGATTAATAGTTAAGTGAATTTTTGCAGAAAATCTATGAAGTTAAGGGTGGGTTGCACTAGAGGCGTTGTTATAGTTACACTTATTGTCAAAGTTAAGGTTATAGTTAAGGTTAACATTAACTTTAGCTTTAACAATGACCAAAGAATTTAACAGATGTCTGTTGCTAAAGTTTAATGGGGTTGAGTGTATAAAAAATGAATTATTATCCATACAAATTGACAGGAACAAATATTTTGTTATTGCAACACCGTGACCCTTATGTCAAATTTAACTCTAATCGAGTGAAATTGCGCGTTTAAGGTTATCGTCAAATATGGCGTCCATAATTGACTTTAACCAGATATTTGTCAGTTCATTTGACATTTTTTTATAGGTAAAATTAAAGTTATAGTTCAAGTAAGTTGGTGCAACCCATCCCAAGTAACCATTAAATTACCTTTATGAGTACGACCGAGGGTTGGTTTTAAAACTTGTGGGAATACGTGAAGGCCGCAAAGAAAGATCTTCCGACCGAGCGAGGTGATATGCGTCGAAGCCCACGTGATTGATTTCAGCTGTCGTATATTAACCGACGGCTTAAATATTATAATATATTACTACCTGTCCCGGTAAACGTTTCTTCGCCCGTATTATTTTATTGAAGTGACTAAATAAGTATGTCACCATGGCAACGTCCATCGCTATCCCGTCGCACAAACAATGGTCGCCGTCAGTATCGAGTTGTAATTTACTATTATTTATTCAACAAATGCACTTAACAATATAAAAAGTACGCAGTAGCCGATTCTCAGACCCACTGAATATGCATATAAAATTTGGTTAAAATCAGTAAAGCCGTTTCGGGGGAGTACGCGGCCTAACATTGTGAGTTGTGACACGAGAATTTTATATATTATAAGATATATAATATTATATTAAGTATATATTATATAATGAAAACTTAATACCATACCAAAACTTTGCCCAGCAGTGGGATAGCATAGGCTCATAAAAAATAAAAAAAACTTAATAGTGCTGAATTTTAAATGACATAACTATACGTTGCAAAATACTCAACACACACCCCTTTTGCAAGTCTGTTAAAAACAAAAAGGAAGAAATTTAAAGCAAACGCTTACTTTGTACGTACTAATGGCACTAAAGTACATAATGCACAAAGACTAAATCAAAGAAAAGAAAAAGTACTTCCGCTAAAGTAAGAAAGTATGTACAAAGGTACTACGGTCCTGTTTAAAGTTGTCCGTCTGTAATTCTTGCCTTTGTTTGTCTGTAATTTTGTTTTTTTTTAGTCTTTGCTGACAATAATAGAACTAAACGTCTATAAGATTTCAAACAAAGACCTAGAACGATGTTTTTGGCCGTCGTTTTTTTTTAAATTTATACATATTATGAAACTCAAACTGACATGGTGATCTATCAACGCACAGCCCAACCACTGGATCGATCGGGCTGAAATTTAGCATGCAGGTAGATGTTATGACGTAGGCATCCGCTAAGAAAGAATTTTGATCAATTCCACCTCCAAGGGGTTAAAATAGGGGATGAAAGTTTGTATATAATAATATTGACGTGAGATAGCCATGCTTCGGCATGAATGGGCCGGCTCGATTGGAGAAATACCACGTTCTCACAGAAAACCGGCGTGAAACAGCGCTTGCGTTGTGTTTCGCCGAGTGAGCGAGTTTACCGGAGACCCAATCCCCTACCCTATTCCCTTCTCTACCCTCCTTTATTCCCTTTCCTTCCCATCCCTATCCACCCCTATTACCCTATTTCCTCTTAAAAGACCGGCAATGCACCTGCAGCTCTTCTGATGCTGCGAGTGTCCATGGGCGACGGAAGTTGCTTTCCATCAGGTGACCCGTTTGCTCGTTTGCCCCCTTATTTCATAAAAAAAAATTCTTAACGTGAGCGGAGCCGTGGACAAATTTAAAGCTCGTATAACATAAAAGCTGTTACCAAAAATTTTTACAGCAATAATTTATAATATTATGGCTATTTTAAAACATAATTTTGGATGTGGTTTAGAGCGTGGCTCTTGACTCGGAGGTCGTGGGTTCGATTCCCGCGTTGGAAACATGTTATTTCCAAGTTTGGTTAGGACAATGCAGGCTGATCACCTGATTGTCTGACAAGTAAAACGATCCATGTGTTGCAGTGGCACAAAGTCGGTCCTGCGCCTGATCTCTCGCCAGTCGTGTCGGTCTTCCGTCCCACTGGGATATCAGAGTAAAAGGAATAGACTCGCTCAGATTGTGTACTGCGCACACACTTGGGCACTATAAAAATACTCCTGCGTAACTGGCCTGGTTTCAATGGAACCGGCCACCGTCATCGAAATCCGGTGTGGGAGTTATTATTGTATTATTAATGCTTTTTAATTCAGTTTTCCATTGCCTAATAAAAGCGCTGTAACAAAAGAAAAATGGTGAACATTTCTTTTCAGTACGACCGGAGTATAGTAAATAACAATAAATATATATTATCGATAACATGATCTGGCGAAAATAATAAGGGTAGCAATAAAATAGAGGAAATATTAGGTCACGATATTTTATAAGGTAGCATCCACTGACGTTCAGAGTGAATCTGACCAAAAGTAATTTTCTTAGTTTATTGTGCGTGCCCAAATATGTATTGTATGGATCATCATACACAGGGTTTTTAAGCTAGTGACAAAATATGACAGCTTTTTGACACGAAATACCCCATAACATAGCTTTAATAGAAATATATCGGTTTATTAATAACTTTTAAAACACGAGTCCACCAAGCGGCTCGCAATTTGGATATGTCATGCCCTTTAGCAATAAAGTAGCGATAAAGATTTATACGTGGGAGAGTCATGCTTCGGCACGAACGGGCCGGCTCCACCAGAGAAATACCACGTTCTCACAGAAAACCGGCGTGAAACAGCGCTTGCGCTGTGTTTCGCCGAGTAAGTGAGTTTACCGGAGGCCCAATTCTCTTCCCTTCCCATCCCTCCCCTATTACCCTCCCCTATTACCCTATTCCCTCTTAAAAGGCCGGAAACGCACCTGCAGCTCTTCTGATGCTGCGAGTGTCCATGGGCGACGGAAGTTGCTTTCCATCAGATGACCCGTTTGCTCGTTTGCTCCCTTATTTCATTAAAAAAAATCGTGGCTAGGGGCTCTGGGCCTGTAGATAAGTGGCAAAGCGCTAACGCTAACGCTAACGCTACAAAATGTATGCGATTTGACGTAAGTCATCGCTTGGCTAGTGAATACTAATGTCAAATCCATACATATTGTAGCGCTAGCGTTAGCGTTAGCATTTTGCCACTTATCTGCGGGGGCAGGTCTGCCCCCTAGCGGGAAGTCTGGCTAGGATTGACAAAAACTGATCAAACAACAAAAGTATTTCTTCTTATGAATCAATTTCTTTCATCTGACAGTACCCATGTTACAGTTTAAATAATTTTATATTGTTTTTATGTAAGAATATAACAACTAAGGACAAGATAACAACAAAGAACAAGATAATATTATTTATACTTATTTGTTGTACTATTGTTATAACAAAATATAATAGTAGTTTGAACTTAAAAATAATAACATTAATTCTGCAAAAACAAAATTTAATTAACAAAGTTAAATTTTTGATAAAAATTTACGGATGTTGAAAGTATACAAAATAAACAAAACCTCTAAAACAGTGTTAATCTGACCCCCAAATATTCACACTTTGACAAAACCAACTCGCCTTACACTCCACCTTTTTATATTCCCGAAACAAAACATTTTAAGACAAAAAATACCGAACTTTGTACAGCATAATAACAAAGACTTATAAAAGTTGGAAACAAAATTATCCAGCGTTTTAGCTCTGCAGCTGAGGTGCGTTCACACTTTACTATCTGTTCAATATATTCGCGGCTTTGGCGGGTTCGATTCCCGCGTTGGAAACATAATAACACTTGAAAGGTGTCAAGGGAGTAGGGACACCCGAATGGAACGAAAAACACCATCTAGTTGACACACAGGAATATGTATTTACTATCAACGCCCTCTGCCCCTAACATGCAGGTATTAATAAAAAGTGTCGAGGTCGAAATATCAAGGTCAAATATCGTTGTCTAGCCTTCAGATTAACGCCGAACGCGCGATAAGGAACTCCGTTCCAATCTATACAGGGTGTAACAAAAATAAGTGATAATACTTTAGGGTGTGTACGTGTTCCTTGTAGAGAGTTCACTGTGAAAGTAGCAGCACTGAAAGACAAAAAAAAAATCACTTTTATATGGGGAAACTCGTGACGCTCGGGCTCTTGCCCATACAAAAGTGAAAAAAAAATTTCGTCTTTCAGCGCTGCTACTTTCACAGTGACTTCTCTAAAAGGAACACGTACTCACCCTAAAGTATTATCACTTATTTTTGTTACACCCTGTATATATAAAACTCAAATTTGACTGACTGATTGACATAGTGATCTATCAACGCACAGCCCAAACCAGTGGACGGATTGGGCTGAAATTTGGCATGCAGGTAGATGTTATGACGTAGGCATCCGCTAAGAAAGGATTTTGATAAATTACAACCCCCAGGGGTTCAAATAGGGGATGAAAGTTTGTATATAATAATACTTCTCAACGCGAGCGAAGCCGCGGGCGAAAGCTCGTATTGTTATAAATTACAAACTTGATTAGGGTAATGCAGGTTGATCTAACAAGTAAGATAATCCATGCGTCGGATGGGCATTGGGTCGATTGGGTAATGAGAGTAAATTAATTGACATGTTTTTAGAAATTATTATTTTTTCTGTGGGTGAGCCAATTTGTATAATATAAATAAAAATGAATTTTAAACTTTGTTAGTATTAAACCCGAGAACGGTTGAACCAATTTAGTTAGTCTTCGTAAAATAATGTTCGTGGAAGTCTAGGGTTTATGTTAGGAGGAAATAAATACGAAGTTCACTGGGTTATCTACAGTTTAAAATTGACTGTAGTGACGGTAGAGCCCGGTAACTGTAGTGCGTACACACCTTAACTCCCAAAGCAGTGGGACGTCTAATAACTTAACTGGGAATTCGAGGCGGGAATCGCTGTATTTTCCAAAAGCTCTCATGAATGTTTATCAATTTAATTTACTACCGTTTCCCCTAAATCTTTTTAATGTTAGTTTCATTTTCATCTGTATTAACGAAACAGTTTAAATGATTAAAGGATTTTTGCGTACCAAAGCGTGGTAGTAACAGGACAATTTTGTAGCGTTTTTCTACTTTTAGTCTTGTTAATGATTTTTTGTTTGAATTCTATGTTATTGTGTTGTTGTTTTAGAGGAGGCCTTTGTCGAAAGACAAGCTGTTGAAAACCAACATCCATTTGCCGATGATAACAATTAATAAGTAATTACAGTTAAGCATTAGTTATAACTTTACAAATATTTAAATAACAAAATCCTATAGGATTTTGTTATTTAAATATTTGTAAATTTTGTACAAAAGCAGCAATAAAGGCTTTTTTTATTTTTATTTATTTTATTTTATTCTACTTTTGATAAATGAGATACGAAAATGAGATACGATTTTTTTTTAAATTTTGCTTCAATTAATCTGAAACTTCTGTTGACTGAATGTTCTGAAAAACAACTGTTTTTTAGCCGAGGTTAGCTAACCTCGGCATCTTTATTTTTCATTCTGAGCTCAGAATAAAAAATAGAGATGCTTTAACACAATCACTGTAGAAAAACATTCTTTTTGTATCACAAATAGTCAAAAAATTTATGAAAATTATTTTCTTAGATTTTCAAATTAAAACGTAGGAGACACTACAGATTCGAAGCCATAAACAGATTTTGATGTTTCTCACAATAAAATGACACGGTACGGCATGTCATTTTATACCAAGTTGGCCCCTACCCGTTGTTTTCCACCGTCTCTTGTAAACAAACAACTATTTTAATTGAATTCGGTTTACGGTCGGGTTAAGTGTTAGATTGGGGTTAATCCGCTATGGGTACCATTTACCCCATCATAATTATCGCGGGCGTCATCAAACTTTGTGTTCTTAAGGTGACTTTCCGATCCTCGCGACAAGCGACTGCGACTGACAAAATTTCAAATGAAAGGCTGCTTTATGACGTAGGTATAGGAATTTTTACGCCACTAAAGCAGCGGTGGCATTGGTCGCTAGACCAATGTCGGTAAAAAAATTAAATCTGTAGCCTATCAATTGAGACTGCAATGCATTTGTAAAGTATGGATTTGACAAATTTGCATGTCGTCCCATGAAATTCATCTACGCGTCGCGTTGTGGTCTGAATTGACTCTTAGCCCCAATTTCACCAACGACTGTTAAAGTTAACGCTCGAATTAGTATCATGTTACCTCTTTCATTTTTCTTATGAATGAAAGAGAAGACATGACATTTTAACAAGCTGTTAACACTAACATACGTTGGTGAAATTGGGGCTTAGGCTCACTCACGCCCTGTCGCTAATCGTTTGGCAAAATATTAAGTCTTTACATAAGTTCATTAATGAAAGAGATAAAATAATTAAACTTAAGCTTCATTATCCATACAGTCTTAATATCTAATGCTGAAAATAGTGATAATATACTCGCAAATGAATAAAGGTTTCAAAGATAATAAATCAAAATTTTATATTTTATTTATTTTATTTTACCATTTATTTGAGGCATCTAGGCCCATAATACAAATACCTTACATACATATTCATAATATTATAGTATAATATACCTTAACGACTAACATACATATTACCTAGGTAACATTGAAAATGTTTAGAAAATGAAAAACGGCTTAATATAGAAAGTTGCCAATGCTTTTATTGTTTTTAGAAGTAATCTCCGTTCCTCTCTACACATCGTCATATTTGATGGAATCACCGAAAAAAGCAGTGGGCCCAGTCTTCCTTAGGGGTCTCTTCTGTGGCATTTTCGTACGCTTTCATCGCATCTTCAGGGCTCGTAAAGCGAGTACCTCGAATTTCATCTTTATTTCTTGGGAATAAATTAAAGCCGCAGAGTGCCAGGCCAGGACTATATGGCGTATGACTCAATATCTCAACACGTGCCATAGTCAAATATTCAACAGTCCGTCTCGCGGAGTGATCTGAAGCATTGTTGTGGTGAAGGAGTGTCCTGCTTCGAGGGCGCTGCTGTCGAAATATTTCCAAGACGACAGACACACAGCGATTGACATACCATTCTGCAGTATCTGTCCTTTCATCTTCTAGCACAACTGTCGCAAAATTACATTTCCGACCAAATAATGAGGCAATCATCTTTTTGCCTTGACTTCTTCCTTTCTTTACCTTAGTTGGCCAAACCTCGAAAGGAAACACCCCTTGAGCTGATTGTCTTTTGGTTTCGGGTTCGAAGCAATAAATCCAGCTTTCATCACCTGTGAGGTTGTCAAATACAGCATTTGAGTCACCGCCGTTGAACTTATCTAACATTTGGCGACACCAGTCCATGCGAAGGCGTTTCTGGTCGTCGATTAAAGTATGGAGAATGCATCTGGTACAAAGCTTCCTGACGCCTAAATGTTCATGTAATATTTGTTGAACTTGACTCATAGCAATGCCTAGGCTTGCCCGTATCTGCTGGTAGGTCACTCTTTTATCTCCCTCTATCATGCGTCGCACAACACTAATGTTAACTTCAGTAGTCGCTGTTAAAGGACGTCCCTCACGCGGATCATCAGTGAGATTGCTACGTCCACGTTTAAACTCGTTAAACCAATTGTAAATAGTGACACGAGATGGGGCTTCATCATGAAATGGTAATAGCAGCCTATCAAAACTTTGTTATTGAGTAAGCCCACAACGAAAGTCATAAAAAATCATTAACTGAAAATTTTCTCGCGTTAAGTTCATTTTCACGTGTAACAAGAGTTTTAGATTTGCCGCCAATTCACCAAAACAAATGACAAATACATTTAATATACCAGATTATGTTACCAAACAGTTCTGAAATTGTAATTTAAAAAAGTTTTCATTAGTAATGTTTCTAACTAGCTAGTTCTAAACACTTTCAGTGTGACCCACGTATTATAAATTATTATACACTTAAAAACTACACTTTGTCACGTGTTTACGGCTACGTGACGCACTTCATTCCGGAGTCTCTCCCGGAACCTCCGGCAGACCACATCCATCGGCCAGAACTCCGGCGACTCAAAGGTCGAAAGAAGATTCGTCGGTACTCTCACCACAAAGGAACTAAAGTTAATTTTGTGGCGAGACTGCAGACGCTCGACCCTCAAGCACAGTGTCGTCTTCTTCTGGATGTAGTCCACGACGTCTTCGACCTCCATGGACGGTGGCATGGCAGTTTATACTACGAATATTAAAAACTAAAGAAAAGTAAACCGTCAAAAAACATTCTACAGTACTTGTCAAAAATGTGTACCTAAGGTACACATTTCATATTTAGGTGGCCTTGAGTGGTATCAGGCTGCCGAACTGGTTACATGACAGTTCGAAAGGAACCAAAACGGTAATAGTATGGGAGTTACGTTTCCTGTTTTTATTAAGTATTCGTAGATTTGATATTATGTTTTTTTTTTTAATTTAAAAAAACAGGATTTTTCAAAAGAAGCGGCTGCAGCTAAAGCAATGATATTCTATGTTACTAAGTATTTTAGAAACTCATTGAGCTAAAGTGTGTATTTCATCCTTCCTTACATTGACCAAACTTATAATATCATGCTATATAAAAATAGAATATTTCCCAATACAAAATACAATATTTTTCTTAAACGGTAGGTAGCGTAGCATAATTAATGGAGTGTAAACATTCTTTATTGTTTTGAAACATTCCAACAAAATGGCTGCTCACCTTATTAAAATCAGTTTCGTCCTTAATTTTGTTTGATTACAAACTCTTTTTTCTTTGTTTTCGGCTCTTGTTAATTTAGGGAGGCCGGTAGAGCGAAAATAATTAGACAAGGCTCGGCGCTGACCTACAACAAAACGCGGCGACGCAATTATATCTTAGAAAGCCACGATGGACGAAGCCGCGAGAAAGCCAAGAGAAAAAATATTATTTTCATAATAAAAATGTTTTGAAATCCATCAGAACCAACCCTTAGGGCCAGGCCACAACACTGCGTTGCGGCGTCGCATCGCAAAAAACTATATTGCTTTTCAAAGGTTGTTTCTGCGATACGACGCCGCAACGCAGTGTTGATGGCCTGGCCCTTAGGGCATAGCCACACTGCTCCGTTGCGTTGTTGAAACGGATTTGTACCATCAAAGAAATTGATTCATAGGCCGATGGAGGACCTACGTAAATTATTGTTTGCGTTTTGTAAAACTGACAGATCACGAATTACATTGAATTGACATAATTCGACCGAATAGAACGTTGGGTCTGTCGGCTGCATAAAGTTAATATACCTAGCGGAATAGAGAAACAAAGGCCTGAGCTAGCGAGATGTCACTATCAGTAACACTGCGTGGTAAAATGAGACGTGTGATACATGACAGCAGAACTCTTTTTTGACGTCCAGTCGGCACGTGCCGCACTTTGACAATTTAATCTCATAGAATTCATGTTCAATCATGCTTGTGTAAGTGTATACGTACACACATTTTTCTCACAGATGAAAACCAATTTCGGTTACGTTTGACAGCTCGAGATTGTTGCTCTATTCCGCTAGGTATATTAACTTTATGGTCGACTGCCTATAAATCAATTTCTTCGATGGTACATTGCATTGGACATCTGCGTTGCCGCAAATGCATTTATCCTACCACTTCATCCTCTGACCGTCGTAAATCGAAACTCTTTGTCTAATCTAAGGATATCATCTTATTGCAACGTGACGCTATGGGATGCGATGCGTTTTTGATTACCCTTTTAAATCGTACTTTATTATTTACTTCAGCAGGTACACATTGAATTCTTAGATTTGGCGCATGCGGTGTCGGACTGCTTATTCCAATTTTAAATGGCTCATTCAAAATCGAAACGTCTCGCGACGCTGCAATGTAAAACTGACCCTAAGGGTCAATTCAGTCCGCAATATGTAATAAATTGACAAATTTAAATTGCGTGAGACGTCTTGCAAATCTGTCAAATCCATACAAAAGAAATGGATATTATACGCGTCGCGTTGCGGTCTGAATTGACCCTAAAACGTTGCTGCGACGCGCCGCAACACAACACAATTTAGGCTTCTAGGAAGGGCGGTATAAATAATTACTTAATATACAACCTTGACAGTTTTAATGAATATTTTTTCATTAAAACAACAAAGGGATGGGATGTTTTGGAATGTGCGGTGAACTGTAAATAGCCCTGGGCCCCGATTCCGCTATTTTAATCCTATAATAACACAGCTTGTATAAAATGATGCTGTTTCTGTAAACTACGAAATTATTGATCTAATAGGGAATATTACGCAAAGAGCGCTTATAGCACATAGGTATAATAAGTAATTCGACCAAAATCCGACATATAATATTATAGTCTGTCAAGAAAGTGAAGAAATTAAAAAGTGTCATCCCTTTCAAATCAATCCAAGAAAAAAAGGGATGACACTACGATGTTGGCACTTTTTAATTTCTTCACTTTCTTGACAGACTATTTAATTTCCACACGTCATATAACAATATTGACAGAAACGTAATTTTTTTGTTTACCGTCTGTGCTGTTGCTGCCACAGTGTGAAACATTGCAGGAATAATATTACCATTTGAGCCAATGATATTCTATGTTACTAACGTAACTAGATTGGAAGTTTACGGTAGCAACGCGTTGCCACTTCGAAGATGCCTGCAGGCATATCTCACATACATAATGACATAACGAATATATGACTTGACATTGTCTTTTGAACAAAAAAGTGGTTACGCATTTCTGAGAATCTTTTGTAAGACATTGCTACTCTAGTATTTTAGAAACTCATTGATTTGAGCAGTCAAATTAGTGCAATATGACATTATGTTATGTCCTATTAGACTGATTTGTCTGGTCAATTTCATAACGAGACTTAAATACATAGTTGGATTGAGCAATATTATGGTCCACGGTTGTGTTATATTATGTGGTCCTTACCACATAATACAACACAACATAAAACTACATAACACTACATAATTACAGTCGAAAGCACATAAGAACATTATCCATACTAGATGACCCGGTGAACTTTGCATCACTTTCATCCTAATACCTTCTCTGGACTTTCACGAATATTTTAAGACTAAAATTAGCCAAATCGGTTCAGCCGTTTTCAACTTAAGCAAGATTAACAAAAATTAAAGCTCATTTTTATTTATACAAAATAAAATATTATAGAAGAAAGATGATATATAAAAGCTTTTGAGCATATTTCTTTAGAAAGAAGAACATAACCTGATTTTAATAAACAGTTGGTCTACCACTCTCGAGGCTTTCACCCCCCCCCCCCCCCCCCCCCCCCCCCTAATGCTACTGCTCCGAAGTCTATATTCTATAATTTACAATAGACGCAGTAACTCCTTCATTAAACCCTGGGTGCGTAAATGGAATTTTCCATCGAAATTTAATAAGTGATCAATGAATCTTACTGAAATATACAACAATACGTCCCTTGGGTCGGGGACAGCAAAAAGGTTATTGGAATAACCCAGCCTCATTATGTCCTTTGTCCTTTTTAATAAAACCACTTTTTATAAATCCAATAAATAACAAGTTTTTTGTTAAGACTTGTTACGTCTTTTAATTTACTTGGGTCAATAAATTATTATACACTGATATTGCCCGAAATTCATTTGCGTAATCAGTTTATTATCTATTTTTATCCGACTTCAAAAAAGGAGGAGTTTGTATGTCTTGTGTATATTTTAACAACAATAATGACTATATTAAGTCCTTTTTCGAAGCTCAAGATATCTCAAATTTCATTTTAATCATTTACCTACAGCGCTAAAAAATAATAGTCAGACAGACTAAAAGTAGCTATTAATATCATCTATAAGTATACTTAATTCAAATCCAATTTCTTAAATACTAACAGTACTCTATGTATTACTTAATCTGAGTTAAAATTGCATCATCAGCCCAGTGACCAACGACACAGTGGCTTCTTGTGATGTTATAATAATATTAACTCCAAATACAATCGTCTCAAGTTTGATCTTGAGTCACCGAAGCTTATATCAGATCATGAGATAGAACACGTAAGTTTCGATAACAAAGTCAGTGTGGCCCTTGTTAGAAATGTGTAGGATTTGATGCCAGGCATCATGGTCTGCAATCTTTCAAACTACAAGTTACAACGTGTAGAAAACTGTAACCCTTAGCCCTTAGGTTCCAAATACAACCCAGTATCTTGGCCAGTGCTCCAGACAACGTATCCGATGCAATATTGTTTTAGTGTGCCACTGGTAAGACAAGTGTGACGTATTTTTTTTTGTTATCTATGGACGCTTCACACCACGTGCATAGGCAGTTGACGGACCTACGTAATTTAGTCGGGCTATGTTTGTTTTTAGTTGTGATCTGACGGTTGGGCTTAACATAACGCAACCAAATTACGAAGGTCCGCCACCGCCTATGAATCAAGATGGCCGACAACACAAAATGGCGGAACTTTTACAGTTAAAAGGCAAAAAAAACTGTATCTTAACAATTAAAAGGCGGTATATTATCTGTGGTAGGTGCGGTAGGCCGTATATCTTGTGGTAATCTGGAACCCGGCATGTCCGATTTGTCACTGACACGCATTTTCACAGTTATAATGCCCGTGTGGACTCTTTATTCCGACGACATAAGGATAATTTTTGTAGAGAGTCGCGGTAAAATAATTGCGTACGGCCCATAAGCGCCCGACAAGAACCCGAGTTATTTATGGTGAATTTTATAAATGGCGCACTTCGTGGAGCTTTTCGTATGTATTTGTTTTGTTGTGTTACCAGTTTAGCACACACCATTGACAGCGACGTGTTATAAACCCCAAACCCCTGATACAATGTATCGACGAGTCCTACTTATTATTATTGGAGGAGAAAAAACTGCCTCTGGATCAAATCTTATCATGCTATCTCAAACCAAGCCGACCGACAGAATACAACTATTAATAATGCTAGATGACCCCTGCAACTCCGTTACGCCAAAATTCGTTTATGGCGCGGGGACCGTACATTTTTTTCAGGATAAAACTATCCTATGGCCGTTTCCGGGACACAAAGTATCTCCATACCAAATTTCAGCTAAATCAGTTGAGCAGTTTGATTTTTGAACACCAAGAGGTAACAAACAGACAGACAGGAACCTATCGTGCGTGAACCGTACATTTTCTGGGGACTAGAAGTATATCTATAGCAAATATCAATCACACCGGTTAAGTGGTTTTAGCGTGAAGAGGTAACAAACAGACAGGCAGACAGACACACTTTCGCATTTATAATATTAGTATGGATTTTATATTGCAACCCCATAGCAAATAACACGTGTAATAACAATTCGCTGACGTTTTTCATTAAGAAAATCGCCTACCTGGCGAACATTACAAAACGATATTCGACGTAAAAACAATACAAAAGCTGATGGCGTACCGAAAAAGCAATGTTTATTGTAGTCACAGTCAATAAACGCCGTATGGCAAATAATAATGAGAGGAAAAAAGGCGTAATTTAAATATAGAACGATTTCAGCCATAAAAGTTGTTTTGTGAAAATTTTCGCAAGTATAAAATATAGATAACAATGTGCATTATTTGTTTATTTAAAACTTGTAGTAAAAGTTGTATGTGATCTCATTTAAAACTGAAAGTTTTGATATTATAAAGTATAAACTCCAAAATTTTCTTTCCATGAAAGAAAGAAAGAACTACACAAAGTCTCCGTCCTAATATTCAACCTAAATTAATTCTAAATTCGTCTCTCTAAATACAGAAAGATGAAAGCTAAAATAGAGGTCCGATTTGGGCCTGCATTACCAGATTTAAAATGTCGCTAATAGGCACGAATTATAAATGAGCCTGTCCTTTGTGACGATAAAAATATATTTCCTAAAAGCTTAGGTTTTCCACGAATGATTAAAGCCTGTCATACTGTTTTGGATGTTGTGTTTTAAAATATATAAAATAGTTTAATATTTTTGTATATAATGTCCTATTTAAATATGTTGCAGAAGCCTCTTCTTCTCTCTTCAGATCTTATGGCCGGTTTACGTTATTCTAGTATTAGTGATCCAATCCAGCGCTTTTTAGGGTTCCGTACCCAAAGGGTAAAAACGGGACCCTATTACTAAGACTTCGATGTCTGTCCATCTGTCCGCCTGTAACTCAAGAACCGCTACAGCTACACTTCTGAAATTTTCACGGATTGTGTATATCTGTTGCCGCTATAACAACAAATACTGAAAACAAAATAAATTAAATAATTAAGGGGGGCCATACAAAAACCCCATAAAAAAAATAGCCTATTTTTGGTCTGTAGTGGTACGGAGCACTTCGTGCGCGAGTCCAACTCGCAATTAGCCGATTTTTTTTATTTGAAAAATTGATTTTGAGGCTGTGCATTACAATCCAATTCCAATATTAATCTTCTTTAGTGCTAGAGTTTAAATAAAGGTTAATGAATAAGTAACCTACCATTGAATTTCTAGCCAACTATTACAAGCAACAAACAAGATGACCGAGTAGTAACTTTAATGAAGAACGAGGTCTTACATCCATGTTATGTTATTTCACGCTGGTTTTAAGTTAAGAATTGTGTTAGTTTGTCGTGTACTTGTGAATAGTGAACATAATATAAACAATATTAACAAAAGCTACAGTTCATGAGAGATAAAGACCTGAATCTAATACATTTATGCTTTATCTAGCAAATAGAAATAAATAACACTGTCACTAAAATCACTATGAATGTAAAATAAAGTTTGAAATAAAACAAGGTATATATATGTATAAGATAATGTATAATCATAATTTTAAAGTTAATATAAGTAAATAAATATTGTAAAGGAAATGTAAAAAATAGGGAATTATAACATAATAATTGTAAAGTTGTAATATAAATGGAAAACTATGTATATTGAAAGGAAAATAATTGTTGATAGTAAAAAACCAGGTGTGAACAAAATGTAAAAGAATGTCTTAAAAAACGCAAATATATAGAGGTAAATAATTAAGACATGTATAAATATTTCAAAACGCACATGTAATAAATAAATAAGTGTAGAAATTGTCCCTTATCATGTAAGGGGGAAAAGAGGTCCCAAGTGAGGGGCCATTTAAAAAAAAATACATTTATGCTATTTTTACGTAATAAATTTATGTTAGATTCATTTCATTAGATAACTTGATAGCTTTTAATGCTAAAGATAAAAAAGGAGTAAATTAAAATATTACTTTAGTTCTTGGGCTAAGTAGGTTTAATTTTAATTTCACGGATTTATGTAAGTACAGGGTGCACTTATATAAATTCGTGAAATTAAACTTGTGTTAAATACGATGTTGTCCCTTTCATAAATACGAAAAACGAGAGACATAGTATGACACGTAGGATTAATTTAAACCTCGAACTGTAAGACATGATTGTGATACATGATAACTAGGCCAAATCCCATAAAAATAATATATTCTATGTATTTGATTTCTGTATAACTCTACACAATATATTGTATAATACCCAAAGTTTGAGTTAGTGCCCTAAATCCATACTAATATTATAAATGCGAAAGTATCTCTGACTGTCTGTCTGTCTGTCTCGCTTTCACGCCAAAACTACTGAACCGATTGCAATGAAATTTTGAACTCAGTTATTCTAGAGTCTGAGAAAGGACATAGGCTACATTTTGATGTGGAAAAATATCATATTTCCATGAAAATATCGATGAAAATGAATTCGCAATGCGCGTGGCCAGCGCTCATCCCGGGGGTCCTGGGTTCGAGTCCCGCAGGCGGAACAAAAAGTTTTCAATGTTCCTGGGTCTTGGATGTGTATTAAAATAAAATTTTAAAAATCTTAAACGTATTTTATGTATAATATTATAAAAAATCCAGAAATATATCGATGCAATGAACATTTTAGTTCTAATATGATTTAACAGATGGCGTTTTATTTTTTACTTCATTGTAACATAGAACAAATCTTACTTATTAGTTACTAGCTGTTGCCCGCGACTTCGTCCGCGTGGACTTCAGTTTATAAAGCGCGATGTCAACAAAATTGGTGTCAAAAGCTTTTATAAAAAAACCCTGGTACCCCTTAAATCAATACAGCTGTGCAGTGTGCACACAATAAGTATTTCATTTTTTTATATTAAACTTTATATTTTATGCCAAATTGTAAAGCTTATTTAGCCCCCGAATTATACAACTTTACCCATAAACTATTTATCATTGATAGGTTTAAGGTTACGTCACTGCACAGATAAAGTACTGAGTTATTTCATACCGTAGAATAGATATAACAATCGAAAAAAATCGAGACTTAAATGTAAGATGATACCACCTCCTATAGAAAGACTTTTGAGCAAGCGTCAGTGCGATGTAGAAGACGCACGGCGCTATCTATTATGAATTTTTGGAACTAACTTAATTTGAAAAAATTTACGCATTTTCATCCCCTGACAATCCCCTTTTTTCCAGTAAAAAAGTAGCCTATGTCCTTTCTCAGGCTTTAGAATATCTGTATACAAAATTTCATTACAATCGGCTCGGTAGTTTTGGCGTTTGGCGTGAAAGCGAGACTGACAGACAGACAGAGATACTTTCGCATTTATAATATTAGTATAGATTATGTGCACACTGCACAGCTGTTTTTGGGTATTTTGATTAATTAAGGCCCGTGCTACACCGGAATGGCAGCGGCGAGGCAAGCACTTTCAGCGCTGCCAATCCGGTATAGCGCGGCCCTAAGAGGGGTATTTATTTATTTATTTATAAATTCTTTATTTGCATTATAAACAATATAAAATAACAAAAACAACATTAGGCAAGGAACATAGCAAATAGGCGGCCTTACCGCTTTCAGCGGTTTCTTCCAGGCAACCAAAATATGGTGGCAGAAAATAATGTTAAAGTGCTAAACTTAAACAAAGAAAAAAAAATATCCTCATATATTTATAAAATATATATAGTAATATATTTATATATTTTATTATATTATGTGTAATACATCACATTCAACATGTAGGGGTACCACTTACCAGGGTTCTAAAAAGTTTTTAGATTTGACACAAATTTTGTTGACACCGCTATAAGCTAAAGTCCACGCGGACGAAGTCGCGGGCAACAGCTAGTATAAAAATATATAAAAATATTATCTAGGTTCTGTATTTAAACAGTACAATCAAATACAATTTGGAAGATACGAATATTTAAATAATTTCAGTTTGCAGAATAACGAATGTATCTTTTACGAGTGAATGGAGCTCTCAAATCCCTGATTTTGTTGAGCCAATAGCCGAGATATTCATTGAAACGAGTGTTTATTTAATAAAATAATACCCTACAGATTCTACGATGGAAAATATAAAAATGATAATTCTGAAAAGCGACGATGGTATCAAATACGTTGAGAATATAACAAAAATGGCGGATTAAATTCGATTTTTGGATTGTTGAAAGTAATATTATTCTAATTTGCTTATTATTCAATTTATATTTAGTCAACTTTTCAATAGTCCATCCAAGTCGAAGCTTCTTAGAAGCTCAAAAAAACAAAACTATAGCCTCCATGCGTCATCCTCGGCATGGTTTGCAACGTATTAATTATTATATCACAAGTAGTAATTGTTTGGAGTGGTCTAGGCGATCAGCTTACACACTTGACCGCGTTCTCATATCACATTGTTGGTGATATCTTTGTAAATTGTAATTATGTACCATTGAGGAAATTGATTCCTAGGCAGTTAAGTTGACCAACGTCATTTGGTCGGATCATGTCAATTCAATGTTAATTCAGTTGTGATCTGTCGGCTAGGTTTGACGTAATGCGACCAACTACGTAGGCACGTAGGTCCCCCATCTCCCTAGGAATCAACTTCTCTAATAGTACGTGCATAATATTTATGTACTATCGAGAAGTTGATTCCTATGCAAATCGGGGACCTAAGTAGTTTGGTCGCGTTACGTCAAACCCAGCTGACAGATCACAATTAACATTGAATTGACATATTCGACCAAATAACGTTGGTCTGTCAATTGCATAGGAATCAACTTCCTCGTACACAAATACGACGACGCCTGCAACTCCGTTGCACCAAAATTCGTTCAACCGTACCTTTTCCGGGATCAAATGTATCCTATGTCCTTTCCCGAGACTCAAAGTATCTCCATACCAAACAGGAAAATCGGTACAGCCGTTTGGGCGTTTACAGACAGACACACTTTCGCATTTATATAGTATTAGTATGGATAGAGTACTCATTTTATTTCATGAGCTTTATTTACTTTGGGTACTGAGTGACACTAATTCATGTTTTTTGGAGTCAGCAAAAAGTTTTTATTGACAATTGCTTTCTTTTCTTCGCCTGGCGTTCAAACCTTTTCTTCATGTACGGGGTGTAGCAAAACTAAGTAATAATACTTAAGAGTGTGTATGAGTCCCCTGTATAGAGTTTATTGTAAAAGTAGCAGCGCTGAAATAGCTATTTTTTGTGATTTATTTGGGCAAACGCCTAGCTTTATGAGTTTGCCCATACAAACCACAATAAAATGTTCTTTCAGTGCTACTACTTTCACAGTAAACTCTATATGAGGGACACAAACACACCCTGAAGTATTATCACGTAGTTTTGTTACACCTTGTATATCTTACCAATATTCCGAATCACCTCTTCAACCCCTTCCGTATTTGAAGTATTGAGGAGAAAGTCTCGAGTTTGGGAAGTTATGTAATTTCGATAATTAAAGACGGCCCAATCCCGTCGTATCTGACACGATAAAATTTTATTACAGATCATTATTCTAAGTGTTATATTTGTTGCCGTGATTGACTTCGATTCGCAGTTCTGTCTGCTGGGAACCGTGCATTGTTCCGAAATAATGTAATCATAATTATATGCAATCATATTATGCTCATAATATTATGGTCCAGATTTGGTTATTGAGAAAATATGTAAAAGTTTTTATCTACAGGACGTCTGTATCTCCGTTGTGCCAAAATTTGTTCATTTCGATAACTGTACATTGTATCGATGGTACATTTTTCCTGGAAAAAAGCATCCTATGTCCATATCCCATATGCAATATCCCAGGACTCAAAGTGTCTCCGTTCCAAATTTTAACAAGAAGTTTGGGTGTGAAAAGGTAAAAGGCAGACAGACACACTTTGGTATTCATATTAGTATCGCATTTATAATGGATGGTCCAGATTTATTGAGATGGTATGGAAAGGTTAATAAAATGTTTTATGAGTCGAGTAAGTTTTATTTTATCATTATATATTTTCTCTTTACGTGACTAGGTTAGATACACAATCATTCATCGGCCATATCAAAGGGTTCATTCATTATTTCATTCACTCGTCATTCATTCTTTCATTCACATTGGTATTCATTAGTATCGCATTTATAATGGATGGTCCAGATTTATTGAGATGGTATGGAAAGGTTAATAAAATGTTTTATGAGTCGAGTAAGTTTTATTTTGTCATTATTTATTTTCTCTTTACGTGACTAGGTTAGATACACAATCATTCATTGGCCATATCAAAGGGCTCATTCATTCTTTCATTCACTCGCCATTCATTCTTTCATTCACATTGACGAGTTTGGATCGGTATTCGGTAGATAATGCTCGATTTATGCTAAACAGACGGATAGACGCCAGCTAACTATAGCGGGCACAATCCGCTGAGCCAAATGCATGTACCAGGAGCCCAGAATATTAGAGGAGATATTTTATTACCTCTATATTTACACAGGGAATAAAATATACAAGGTATGCCATATAGGAAACGTCACATGACAAAGATTTCCGGCCAAAATGAAAACGAATGTTTGGACAGTACAGTCCGGACCCAAGGCGGTGCTCCGCCCAATATCTTATTGATATTAAAAGTAAATTATTATTATAATATGTAGGAAAATTCTTATGGCGCGTTCAGAAGTTCGCGTTTCGTGGAAACGTATTAATCTTTGTCATGTGACGTTTTGTGGAAATGAATAAAAATAAGTTTTATGTAGTTTAGCTTAGAGCCTCAAATTGCCAATATCATCTTGAAAACACGCAACGTGCGCTGAAAACGCCCGCCCGGAAAACGCGCAGGTCTGAACGCGCCCCAAAATGTACCCGATAGATACAGAAAATTTTATCAAAAGAGACACGAAAATTAATTAATATAAAGGATTTTAATGTCTCAACTCTCGTTCGTGTAGCTTTGTTTCCTTTTATTATAGTTAGTTATCAGATGTTCCAATTTTTCGTATTAGCTCCTCTGTATTTCTGTGCTCCTGGGCGGAAACCAATCATGTACCCGTTACCGGCTTACGGCGCTGCCCAATTTCCATCACTCATGTCAACTGCTACGTACGAATTCTCTAAAATATGACTGACACATTTTGATCTATGCTGGGTAAGGGATTTTTATTAATCCGCTGACAAAAAAATATATTTCAGGCGCTCTTCATAATATTATTTCGTAAGACAGAAGTCGTTTTATTAAATTTCTAGATAAACAATTATCTATACTTAGATAAATGATTGGTCTCGCGAGCGCGCTCGACTAGATGCCGCGCTGTATAGAAAACACAGATTCCCGAATGCGGCACCTCAATATTGTAGTGTGTGTAAAACAATGCACAAATATTGTTGTGTGCGTAGATAATCGGGTTGCCAGATACGTGACTGGTGCCCAATCAATGGGGAAAAATTTGTTGCTGTGGTCTTGTAATTTATTATTATTGTATAGTAAGTGCTGATTTTTCAATCACCAGATAAACTTTACCATTGGAATAAAGTCCATTCGAAAAGAATGCGATAAAATAACAACGTTGTTTAGGTTAACGAAATATAATGGGTACAATATTGATGAGAAAACAATACAAAAACAATGGTAGCAAGTTTAACGAAAGTTAAGAATGAGTCATAAAAAAGCAAATGTTAAATTTGTTTTCTCATTTGTATTGTGTACTTACATAAAATATAAACTGTATTTAAGATTTTTATTATAATATGATACTCATAATTCATATTTATTAATACACATTCATGATCCAGGAACTTTGAAAACTTTTTGTTCCGTTGGCGGGATTCGAACCAGCTACCCTAGCTAGAGATTTTAATGCGCTCATCCACTCATCCACTATGTATATATAAAAAAATAAGATATAATAAATAAATAAATAAAAATCACAATGTCAGAAAAAATTGGGAATTTTTAGTTTATGGTAATTGGCAACACTGAACATCAAGCGGTACTCCGATCCGAATTTTCAGGTTTATATTATTTTTCTGTGTTTATGACGATTTATATAATATTTACTGATGGTATGTGATGCCAGTACCTTTCTTGTTTCTTGTAGTGTTATTATTGCATAGTCTCACTACGCAAATTGGCATTTTGCTACGGACGTAACTTAAAATTTCGAAAATTATCAACACATCTACCTCACCCGAAGCTTGCGGTGCGACTGGCGCGGTTACGCCCGATGAGGCGTATTATTTGTTGCCGCATTTTTCAAGTACTCCGACGGTATCTAGTCGTAGCGCGAGCGCGAGACCAATCATTCATCTAAGTATCTATATATATAAAAATTGATTATCAATTGTATTAGTAACGCTAAAACTCGAAAATAGCTGAACGGATTGGGCTAATTTTAGTCTTAAAATATTCGTAGAAGTCCAAGAAAGGTTTTAAAGTGACACGAAGTTCACCGGTACAGCTAGTTTGAGTTAAAAATGATTGCGAAAATTATTGGCAGTATCAGTTAATTCTACTAATTTTATAAAGTTTGCGGTAAACGTAAGAAAAAAGATATCATAAACATTTTTTTAAGTTTTTGTATCATATGGTATTGTCATTCTGTTTTAAGCAGATTTTTTAGGAAAGAGAATAGAGATAGAATTTTCATTAATTTCGGTGGCTCCAAATTAAAAAAAAAACTCTACCAAAACCTGTCTCAAAATATTACGACCACGGACGTAAAAAAAATACGAACGTAGCATCACACTATAAAGAGGTGAAGCATTCAAGGTACGACAATTTTGTTTATTGTACACGTGACCGACACTCACACACTCAACTAGGTACTACAACCCGCTGTCATTGTACATTGAGTGACGGCACCAATGACACGCACACATCCTACACGGGCGGCCATAACTATGCTTCACTCGTGATTAGACTAGGTTACGTGTCCGTATTTTTTTTACGTCCGTGATTACGACTTAGTAAATCGAGAAAATATTAATTACCACCAGCACATTCTATAATATATTATACTAAATAGTTATTTCAGGTGATTAATCTTTAGCTAATTATTTCGCATTTGGTGTTTGTGATAAGAATGCGGGCATAAGCCTTACAAATGAATAGACCGACAATCTCTTTCAGGGAAATCTCTTGTCGCTTACCTCATTCACCACAAAACATGTTACCTTGCTTACCTTTCATTTAAGGTAAATAGATCAGAGTATACAGAGTTAATGAATGGTAAAATCAATCAAAACATTTTATACGTGGGAGAGCCACGCTTCGGCACGAATGGGCCGGCTCAACCGGAGAAATACCACGTTCTCACAGAAAACCGAATCCCCTACCCTATTCCCTTTCCTACCCTCCTCTATTCCCTTCCCTTCCCATCCCTACCCTCCCCTATTACCCTATTCCCTCTGAAAAGGCCGGCAACGCACTTGCAGCTCTTATGATGCTGCGAATGTCCATGGGCGACGGAAGTTGCTTTCCATCAGGTGACCCGTTTGCTCGTTTGCTCCCTTATCTCATAAAAATAAAAAAAAATTGGATATTTCAGGCATAAGATGTGTTTACGCACTTGAAAAAAATGGTCGGTGTATATTACAATCCAGTGATCCAATCCAGCTAGGAATGTACTGAAATGCAATTCAGTGCCGGGAGAATAATTAGTGCTTTCCAGTATTCTAATAGCAATCCAACTTCGCGTTCGGATTACATGTACTTAACGATTTATTTAAACAGAGCGGCGTGGTTGCGCTGTCATTTACATAATAATAATATCAATAGACGCTTCACACCACGTCAGTCTGGTCCTGTGACCTGAAGGACTTGTGTTACATGTACCAGACAACGGAAATATATATTTTAATACTTTTATACTATAGATACATATTATATTTAAGATTTTTATTATATCATACACATATTTAATACACATCCAGACCCGGGAATAATGAAAACTTTTTCTAGCATCGGCGGGATTCGAACCCGCGACCCCCGGCTTGAGCTGCCACACATTCAACCATTGAGCCACAGAGGTCGTCAAATTACATGCAATTGCTTGTGATCTTGCGGTGTAGCCGCCAAACCGCGCGATCGGGCGGACGCATGTAAATCGAGCCTAAATGGATAAAGATACTGTGGTCTTTACGCAGCCTAAAGCTAGTACTATCAGGGATATTGATTCCTAGGCAGATGGGGGACCTACGTAGTTTGGTCGCGTTACGTCAAACCCAACCAAAAGATCACGATTAATAATAATAATAATAATAAATATCTATGGACGCTTCACACCACGTCTGTCTGGCCCCGTGCTAAGTATCTGAACTTGTGTTACGGGTAACAACGGAAATATATTTAATACTTTTATACTATACATAACATTCAATTGACATGATCCGACCAAATGACGTTGGTCTACTGACTAGGAATCAATTTCCTCGATGGTACAAAATATATATTAAACAAGATGACGCCCGCAACTCTGTTGCGCCAATAATTGTATATAATAATAGTAATATAAAAAGTATCCTATCCATTCTCGAGACTCAAATTATCCCTATACCAAATTTTAGCAAAATTGGTTCAGTGATTTGGGCGTAAAGAGGTAACAGACAGACGTCTAGTCACTTATTCGCATTTATAATATTAGTATGGACAGTCCATCACAAAATTGCTGTAATAAATGAAAATAAACTCTGTTGCGTGGAAAGTACAAATTTTTATTGTAACGCATTGTAATTTCACTACAGTTTCCGTTAATAAAAGGAATTTAGTTACGAAATACACACTTAATTGGAATCGATGAGAATTTTCGGACGAACTATTTTGGGCTATTAAATTGTATATAGACTATAGAGCTATCGTGTAGATATTTTCATACACAGTTCAAATTGTGATAATACGTAGGTATCGAAATAAGAAAGTACAGATAATAATATGTTTGGTGTTCCAAATAACTTCTATTAAGATCTGTGACGTAAAGTATTGATTTCTCAATGTAAATGTATTAGAGCAGCCTTAAGTTAAATGATTATTAAATACTTCTTCACTTAAATGTTTTACTTGATTTTTGCTATCATCTACGAGATTATTCACAATGCTCGTTTAAAAACGGATACTCGTATTCTTCATTAAAAGTCGTCAGAATCGAATGGAGCATTGTGAATCTGGCTCATGTAGAGTTAAGTGTCTAAACACACTATTATGCCGAATTTCCGCGGTGGAAGTTCGGCTTGATTCCGCCTGCAATGTATTATAAATTACCGATGACACACCATAATCATGCGGAATTTCTGCCGCGGAACTTCCGCATAGTGTGTTTTTAGACACTCAAAGGTAATGGAAGAAACTGCAGTGTCGAGAAAGAACTTTATTTTCTTAAAGCCTGTTTTTTAGTATGCTTAGTTTCTATCTGCCTTATAACATCATGGAAGTCGAAACATAGAAATATATGACACAACATTCAATAATATTTGGATCTGCATAAATTCAAAGAGATAAGAGAGAAAACAAATAAAACGAAATAAACAAGGACGTAACTGTGTATGAAAAATCCGACCTAAAACACACACGGAGGGTGCCAACTGCCAACCTCGTAGTCCGCAACCGTAAATTAGAAGGTTCGTACACTCCGGATGTGGAAATAAAAGCGTTATTTATTTTTAGAGACCTCGTACGCGCAGAATAAAATCTCATAGAAACCATGCATTTCCTGAGCTAAAAGTATCTTAGTCCTTTTTTATATAATATGCGCCCAATTAAAATCGGTCTAACCGTTCTCACGTGATGTCTTATATAAATAAAAATGAGGATTGACTTTTACACAAAAGTGTTTTAATGTACAGAAGTTCTAATAGGAGTTGCCCGCATCTTCTTTATCTTACCCTTGAGATAATGTCAAAGGTTCTTCGTGGTTGGATGTTACCTCTATCTATCTTGGATATACAGGTGATGCAGTAGTTTTTAAACGTAAAGAAAAAAAAGTAATAAATATGTGGTTGCCCAATGCCTGTTTTAAAGAAATCGCTCCTGCAGAAATTCATTATTGGATATTTTTTCCATATTATAAAATTATCCTAAAGAATGTCCTTTTCAAAGACAATCACTTTCTATATAATAGTATATTATATACCTTCACTTACATCGGTTCAGCATTACTTAAAAACATAATAAACAGACAGCTAGAAAGACTAGTTTGATTAAAACTTTTCACTCTTAAGACCAGGATTATTCTTGAAATAAAATCTGCACATTAAAATATTATATTCGATGTTATAACTTAAACCATACCATATAAAACACCATTCTTTACAAAGGGGAAATAAAATATCTCTTGAAAGATATCAAAGGGTATTATACCTCTAGTGAGGGATAGGGAGCTTATCTATATCGTATTGAGATTCCGAATTGATTTCAAGACCGCAACCCTTAGTTGCCTTAACTTATACTAGCTTTTGTCCTCAGCTTCACCCTAGTGTTACAGCGGGCTCACGTTATTCCAATCCAGTGCTCCAATTGTAATAATGTAAAAGGGCACTGGAATGCAATTTTGCAAAAAAAGCGCTGATTATTACAATGTAAGCGGAGCCGATTTGATCCCCTGTTTACTTGATGATAATTTATCAAAATCCATTTTTATCTTATATATAAAATTCTCGTGTCACAATGTTAGGCCGCGTACTCCTCTGAAACGGTTTTACTGATTTTAACCAAATTTTATATGCCTATTGCATATTCAGTGGGTCTGAGAATCGGCTACTGGGTACTTTTTACCCGACTGCCAGGAGGGTTATTATATTGATAAGTGCATTTGTTGAATAAATAATAGTAAATTATTACTACTCGAGACTGACGGCGACCATTGTTTGTGCGACGGGATAGCGATGGACGTTGCCATGGTGACATACTTATTTAGTCACTTCAATACGGGCGAAATACTTTATATGGCAAAGAAACGTTTGCCGGGACAGCTATAGTTTATACATAGAATGGACTCCGAAAAATGTCAGTTAAACACTACACGTTCAAGTATAAATGAGCATTTCTTTGCCTTACTTTCGGAACCTTAACTAAACGAACTGAAGATCCCTAAGGTCGGTCCCTTAGGTACAATTATTGAGTGTTCAAGGGCCCCGGTAATGAGCTGTCGATCAAATATTTCTGACAATCCCCGTTCAGCCCTAGCCTTCAAAATCAATAAAAGGCGACTAAAATAATATGGACATTTTGTGTTCACAAGGCTATATTAATTAATGTAGCACTCTCCATAGTCTTAAGACTATGGAGAGTGCTACATTTTACTTTGTACAATGATTCTAATTTGCTGATTATAAATCCATACTAATATTATAAATGCGAAAGTGTGTCCGTCTGCCTCTTTACCTCTTCAAGCTTAAACCAGTGGAACGATCAATGGACATGTTTAGGGGTTAATTTAAGGCCTGGAAAATTACATAAACTACCGCATTCAGAGACAAATATTTATAATTACTTAGCTTAATTTAATGAAGATTTTAACATTTAAAGCTTAATTCGCTGAGTGCGGCCCTTAGCGATGCGTTATGCCAAATCCCATAGATTTTTAATTTCGCTATCGAAACAAACAAATGTATTTTTTTTATAAGTACTCGGTAGTTCCTAAAAACAAACAGACACTTCAGATATACAGGGTGTAACAAAACTAAGTGATAATACTTTAAGTGTATGTTTTTTTAATGAAATAAGGGGGCAAACGAGCAAGCGGGTCACCTGATGGAAAGCAACTTCCGTCGCCCATGGACACTCGCAGCATCAGAAGAGCTGCAGGTGCGTTGCCGGAATTTTAAGAGAGTATAGGGTAATAGGGGAGGGTAGGGAAGGGAATAGGGAAGGGTAGGGAAGGAAATAGGAGAGGGTAGGGGATTGGGCCTCCGGTAAACTCACTCACTCGGCAAAACACAGCGCAAGCGCTGCTTCACGCCGGTTTTCTGTGAGCCCGTGGTATTCCTCCGGTCGAGCTGGCCTATTCGTGCCGAAGCATGGCTCTCCCACGTCAAATATGTGTTTCTCATCATCATCATTATCACTTAGTTTTGTTACACCTTCAAGTATAATATTAGTCTAGATCATAAAGTTAATACGAGTATACCTAGCGGAATAGAGAAACAAAGGCCTGAGCAAGCGAGATCACACTATCAGTAACACTGCGTGGTAAAAAGAGACGTGTCGGCACTTATGTTGACAATTTAATCTCTTAGAAAGATACTTGTGTAAGTGTATACGTAAACAAATTTTACACACAAATGACGTACCATAAATCAATTTCGGTTTCTTTTGACAGCTCGATATTGTTGCTCTATTCCGCTAGGTATATTAACTTTATGGTCTAGATTAGTATCCTCTTTATAGTCGCTTTTTTATCCAACAGCAAACTAACCCTGAACTAGATATGCGCGAGACGTAATCGTTGAAATTATTTCAATTACGTGGCAGAACTCCAAACGCTGCGGTTGCCAATTTTTTGCCAGAAGATTTAGGAAGCATGTGTTACCGAATATTCCATTATCCTTGCTCTGCGCTAACATTACGTCTAAATGTCAGCACACAGAGGGATTTGACGCAAAGCTATGCTTGGAAATACCGTAAATAAATTATAAGCAAAAAACTTTTTGAGAAAAAGCTTTCATTTAAAGACTCTTAAAAGAAGAAAATAAATTTCCCCTTAAAAATTCTAACTATTAAGTTATAACCTCAATATATTATACAATTTGCATGATAATAAAAGCTTTTCGCGTGACTTGTGAATAATAAACTAGTAAGTGCCAATTAAACTGAGTAAACTGATATTATATTTTTCATTTTATTAAAGTAATTAAATATTGACAGATTGTTAAGTCTCGCGACAAGCTTTTATTATAATGCGAATTGTATAATATATTGAGGTTATAACTTAATAGTTAGAATTTTTAAGGGGAAATTTATTTTCTTCTTTTAAGAGTCTTTAAATAAAAGCTTTTTCTCAAAAAGTTTTTTGCTTATAATTTATTTTTTGTTTTTTAGTTAAATCTCTGACTAGATTTATTAACTCTGCTTGATTGTAGTTTGTTTTTTTTTCAAGAATTTGTTAAAATCTGATTAACTTAATTTAAGCCTTTAAGAAATCGTACTTAATTTTACGACTAAAAAATTAAATATCACTTAACAAAAATGACCGGATTCAACCAGGCATTTTCTTATGCCCGGCTGGTTTTGACTTGACATAGCAAGACACGACACGACACGACACGACACGACGCGACGCGACGCGACGCGACACGACACGACACGACACGACACGACACGACACGATACGACGAGACAATGCACGGCACGACACGGCACAACACGACACGGCACGACTTTTCAATTTACTCTCAATGAGCCTTTTTGTTTGATACCCATATTGCGGAATTGCATTAAAAATAACTATATTGCCCTATCTTGGATGAGCCGCCATATTGGATGTAGAATGACATTACATTCGTTTCCGAGTTACTCTCAATGAGCCCTTTCATTTGATACCCATTTTTCAGAAGTGCATTATAAATAACTATATTCCCCTACCTTGAATGAGACGCCATATTGGATGTAGAATGACATTAAATTCGTTTCCGAGTTACTCTCAATGAGCACTTTCATTTGATACCCATATTGCAGAAGTGCATTAAAAATAACTATACCTCTATCTTGGATGAGCCGCCATATTGTATGTAGAAAGACATTACATTTGTTTTCGAGTTACTTTCAAAAATCCCTTTCATTTAATATCCATATTGTAGGACTGCATAGAAAATAACTATTTCGCTATCTTGGATGGTCGGCCATATTGGATTTAGAGTGATGTCACATACTATATCGTGTATTGTCATGCAAACTAAGCGTGTATGCAAAATTTCAGCTCAATCGGTTAAATATATCTACTTCAAAATTGAGTTCCAAGATTTCACCCGAACATACATACATACATACAGAGCAAGTTAAATAAAAGCTTTTAAAATAGCTTAATTTTACGCGTAACTGGACGCCGCGTGCTATTTTTGCGTATCGCGATCTGACATTTTGTAATCACCCTTAAAAGCAGTGTTAGAAAATAAAGTAATAAATTAATATTATTTTAGCACAGTACAGTGCTAAGCAGCGCGATATTTTTAGGTTCTAAAAGTTGAGCGTCGTGTATTTGTGGGACTTGTCCCTAAGTGGTAAAGTTGCCAAATCGTAAATGCTCGACCAATTCTTTTTAATTCTGGTAATGTATCCTGAAATATTTTATAGACATGTAGAATGTACGTAGCTATAATAGAGACCTAGCTAGATAAGCATAAAAGCAAATAACATTTTAAATCTTATTCATCAAATTCGCTCACAGCTTTCATTTCTGCGTAACAAAAACTTAAATGTCAAGGTCCCAGGACTAGAAGTATCTCCATGCCAGCCTTGAGAAGTTGAGCTAGCAGCAGTCAACAGACACAATATCGCATTTAGAACTAGCTTATTGCTTAGCGCCGCAATTTTCACAGTGAACTCCATAAAAGGGTATATAATAATAATAATCCTATGTCCTTTCCCGGGACACAATGTATCTCCATATCACAGTAAAATCGGTTCAGCGGTTTGGGCGTGAACAGGTTACAGACAGGCTGACAGACACTATAAATACTCTTATGGATATATTATTACATCCCTTATATTGTGTATAAGATAGGAATCCTAGTTTGTTGGTAATCCTTAATCCATAAATAAAAAAACTAAATGACGCCCGCAACTCCGTTGCACCAAAATTCGATTATCACGCGGGAACCGTACATTCTTACGGGATAAAAAGAAATCTATGTCCTTTCACGTGACTCAAAGTATATCCATGCCAAATGTCAGCAAAATCGGGTTGAGCGTGAAGAGGTAACAGCTGACAGACAGACTTTCGCATTTATAATATTAGTATGGAAGCTACAATTTTAAGAATTGCCATTAAAATACCAAGTGTTTTGACATAGAATGCTCATTGCTCTACTATGAAAGTACTCATAATAAAAAAAGTTAAGACGAGCGTCCGTGAGGTCCGAGAGCTTGTACAAGTGACTAAAGCACACTTTCTCTTCATACTTTATAGCGATTTTATTTTAATGAAGTCACTTTTTTATTCATTTGCAAATAATATTTTTTCATCATGAGTTCCCAGACATCATTTCTACTAATATTATGAATAGCCTGGGAAAATTAAGGAATTCAGACCAAATAATTCATGTAGTTTTGAAAGTCAGTACAGTTGTTCCTAAAGGTGTCCAGATGAATATACTAAAAGTCCTCGAGGGAGGGATACGAGCCGGCGGTGGGGTAGGGGGGAAAGGTCTCTTTTTCAACGTTTTTGCTTGTGACTAGAAAATTATTTATAATATCTCTTTAGTAACTTATACATATTAATCATCTACATTAAATTTCCTTTAAATTACGTCTAAACCTTGCGTCGGATGGGCATGTAAAACAGTCCATCCCACTGGGTTATGGCCTATGAGAGGAAAAGGAAAAGAGAGTGTTGTAGTGTACTGTGCACATACTTGGGCACCATAAATTTACTCCAGCGTTATTAACCTGATCTTAATAAAACCGGAAGCCATCACCGAAACCGGTGTGGGAGATATTATTATATTTACGTAATTCAAATCTGAAAATGATATCGAAAAAGTTGTAAACTACTAAGCGCAAAAATTAATTTTGTAAACCTTAATATTTTAATTACTTATCTATGGCACATAAAGTAAAAGAATTTTTTAATTGTGTAGATTTCCTAAGCTACGAATCTAAATTGCCTAAAAACATTTCTAATTTTACAATACTGCATGTAAATGTTCGTTCGTTAGTAAAAAAATTCTGGAAGGTAGAACAAATCCTATATAACTCTAAAACTCATGTCAATGTAATGGTGTTATCTGAGGTTAACATATCTAGTGCTGTCCAGTCACTTTATAATATACAAGGATATACTATGTACACCAAACTTAGAAATAACCGTCAAGGTGGTGGCCTTATCGTGTATATTAAAAATTGTTACACTTTTGTCACCTTAAATAAGACCACCGAACACTTTGAATGTATTTTAGGTAAATTAATTGTAAAATCTAATTATTCACTTCATATCTGTGCAATATACCGGCCACCCGATACTAATTGTAAGTCGTTTATTAGAGAACTGGATAACACTTTGAATATGCTCACTCAGTTAGATTGTGTAATGTTGGGTGATATAAATATTAATATTAAAAACGAGTCACCCATCGTAAAATCATACTTAGATATCATACACGCGCACGGTCTAATATGCGGAATCACAGACTTTACTAGAATAGAAAGTACTGAACACTTTATATCCAAAAGTTGTATAGACCACGTTTTCGTCAGATCCCGCATAAGAGACACGTACGCCGCTGCAGTCGGCACTGTACTGGCCGATCACCGACTGACTGCGGTTACACTGGTAAACAACTCACTTAATATACAGAATGATCCAGTGTTTATTACGCGATATGATAATAAAAAACTAAAATGTCTTCTGGAGGATATAGACTGGGAAATTACCGAACATATGGATAATCCGAATGACATTTACGACTTTATAAAGCGCAACTTTACTAAATGCTATACCGAGTCCCAATATAAGCAACTGAAGCACTCTCAACGTATAAAAATAAAAAGAGTATGGGTTAACAATACGGTTGTAAAATTATGTAGGGAAAGAGACAAACTATACAACAAATGGATCAAAGATACGAGTAATAAAATATTAAGACTGAAATACAATAAGTTGAGAAATATAACAAATAAACAAATTAACAAAATTAGAAATACATACACTACAAGCAAGAGATAATAAATAACACAGGGGACACTAAAAACTATAGAGAATTATTAACACAATAGCAGGTAGGATAAATAAATCTATAGATACAGTAATTCAGCAGGCCTTTAAACACGAAAATGATAAAGACATAGCGAACAATATGGCTACAGGGTTTCAAAACAATATAAAATGCATAATTCCCACATGCACTACAGAGATACTTAATAAATCTGCCTACACAAAACCAGTTAACAAGTCTTTACGATTTAAACAAGCTACGAGTAGTAGGATTAAAAAAAAAAATCCAAAACCTAAACGCCAATAAAGCACCAGGTACTGACGGTATAAGAGCAATAGACGTTAAAAGATTGAGTGATAGATTAGCTTCTGTTATTGCGAGATTAATAAATACATGTGTTAACACAGGAACCTATCCTAAAACTTTAAAATCGGGGATAGTAAGGCCAATACACAAAAGTGGTCCCACGGATGTTTATAATAATTACAGGCCAATAACTATATTGCCGGTAGTGGACAAAATTATCGAAAAATATATATGCGAGTTATTACAGAACTTCTACAAGTCGCACGATATATTATCTACGACACAGTATGGCTTTCAGCCAAAGAAGAGTACGACTTTACTATTGTCGCGCTTCACGGACGAGATAAACAAGAACCTAAATGAGAAAATACACGTTCTAATAGTATTTATTGACTATAGTAAGGCGTTCGATACTCTCAGACACGATACACTAATAGACAAACTAAAAGACAGTGGTATATTGCCCCTAGCAAATTACTGGACTGGTGTCGCGACTACCTTAATGAGCGTAGCTACCGCGTTAAAGTAGGATCTGAACTTAGTGATCCGGTTGAAGTCGACGAAGGCACAGCTCAAGGCTCTGTAATAGGACCCGTGCACTATCTGGACTACGTAAACGACCTCATAAACGTAATTAAGTACTGTTTAATGTATCAGTTCGCCGATGACACCTGTCTCATTTCCGCCGACCGAGACATATCAAAAGCCCTAAAAAAATTACAGGCCGATTTTACTGCAATATGTAAATGGTCCCACGACGCAGGTTTGGTCTTGAACGCGGACAAAACAAAGTTATTGCATATTCACTCAAGTCATACTTATTGTACGGAAGATATAGTAGTAACGGCTCACAGTCACTTTTGCCTTCATACTAACTTCTGTACAAAAGACTGCAAAAAACTACAATTGGTCAAAGAACAAATGTACCTAGGGCTCATCATAGACAATAGGTTAAACTGGTCCAAACATATAGGGTCTGTGGAAAATTACGTGCCATTTTAGCAAATCTCGTCATAATAAAAAATCGAGTTCCTTTTAGTGTGTTACTTACGTTGTATAAGACCTTAGCAGAAAGTATAGTCTGTTATGGTTTGAGTAGCTACGGTCGCACTTTTCAGACGTACTTAGATCCAATCTTTAAATTACAGTGTAGACTACTTAAAACAATAGTGCCGTTAAAAATAAAAGAAAAATTTAAAAATAACCACTTGGGATTGTTCAATTATTGTGAGGTATTACCGGTTTACGAAAAACGTGACTACATCATGCTCTCTGATCAATTTCATAACTACAATACAAACTACGAGAAGGTACCACCTATAGTCACAACTCACAAGAAGTATATCAAATAAAAAAAAATTAATACCTAAACACACTAACTTCTACGGTACTCGTACTTCAGACTATATAATACCTACTCTAATTAACACCTTGCCCCCTGAAGTACGAAGTAAAATAACACCTCTCAATATAAAAACAGTCCTAATGAACTACTTTATGAATAAATTAGTAACAACGTAGCATCCTGTATAACGTATTACGTAGCAAGTACGAGCGAGCGGTGTGTACGACAGCCGGCTGCGCTCGCGCCCGCGCCGCGCGCCGCATAATGTTCGCAGTAATGAGACGGTCGAGACGTATAGCATGCGCGTCCGCTGTCTTACGCACCGAGCGCTCGGCTGGTAGGTGTTGTGTGAATAATTATTATCAATTAAAATATTATTATATTAGCTTTTAGTTAGTACACAATTTTGAAATCACATAAAAATATGAAAGCCTTGCTGAATCGAGATAAGGATGTGCAAGGTTGAACTTTGGAGAATGATTACGTTTAGAAAAATGTTTGTACTGTGTCTACTCTTTCTTGACAAACTGTAGATTAATGTAGGTTTGTGTAATATTATTAAATACTTTGAAACTTAGTAATTTGTAGCTTTTATTTAGTGTAATAAGGAGTGTGAACCAGCAACAAGATAAACCTGTCAGGGTTTTTTGTTGCTGTATATTAACATGTATCTTTTATACTATTATATTGGTTAATAAATAAAATAATAAAAAAAAATCTTAACCTCTCAAAAAATATAATGATTAAAAAGCTCTTAATAAAGGAACATTTTAAGGCATGTAGATATTTCGATAAAAGGATTTGGTACGATCGAGTTTCATATAAATTGTGGGAGCACAGAAGTGATGAAGTGCGTATCTAATAACGGAATTTTTACATCAAATTTCACCGAAAATTTCGCCGCCGGAGGGCTGCCTGTTTTATGTGACCTTGCCACGTAAACCAATGATGGAAGATTAGGAACGTGTAGAGGCGCCTACTCTTGTAACGCTACATGGCTGAAACGATGTAGATGACTATAGAATATAGATATCGAATTATCATCATACCAGCACCCGTAGCATGCCTACAGTAGAAATACGAAAGTATAGACCAGGGGTCGGCAAGTAATTTTAGGTGAGGTCCGGATACTGTGGGAAAATTTTAACGATGTCCAGAAAAAAACACACTTGTCTAATGTAGCTTAAAAATATTATTTTAATTAATAAAGGTATCGTATACCTAATAATATCTTGGTATTCATTGATACATTACAATATTTCGCGGTCCGAGATTCGACCTTTCGCGGTCCGCCTGTTTTTTTTTTTTTTTTTTTTCTTTTAATGAAATAAGGGGGCAAACGAGCAAACGGGTCACCTGATGGAAAGCAACTTCCGTCGCCCATGGACACTCGCAGCATCAGAAGAGCTACAAGTGCGTTGCCGACCTTTTAAGAGGGAATAGGGTAATAGGGGAGGGTAGGGAAGGGAAGGGAAGGGAATAGTTGAGGGTAGGGAAGGGAATAGGGTAGGGGATTGGGTCTCCGGTAAACTCACTCACTCGGCGAAACACAGCGCAAGCGCTGTTTCACGCCGGTTTTCTGTGAGAACGTGGTATTTATCCGGTCGAGCCGGCCCATTCGTGCCGAAGCATGGCTCTCCCACGTATAAATGTTGCCTACCGCTGGTATAGACAAACAGCGGAGATCAACTGAAGGAGATAAACTTTATGACAGACTATAGTCTACGTCATAAAGTAGGATTTTATTTGATTTTTTAGGACTATAGTCTATGTTATAGAGTGGCATTATATTTCATTTTTTGTCGATCGCGGCTAGCCGCGGTAAAGATCAGAACGGCACATTCAGCAATTTATCTCCGCGGTTTGTCTATACTTTCGTATTTCTACTGTAGCTATGCTACGGGTGCTGGTATTATGATACTTTGAAAGATAAAACATAGGAAAGTTTTTGTTACGAAATAATTAAGTAATGATTTCTGCGCAATAAATTAACCCATCAATCCCCAAGCGGCAGCCGGCTGCCGCATAACAATTGAAAATATATTGTGTCTGCGATATCCACGATGGAGTTGTTAATTTCGGCCGTGCGCCCATTGCGACTTTTTGTAGCGATGCAGTCGCGACTGGCGATACTGTCGCATTGATACAGTCGCGATGCAGTCCATGGGCGTACCCAGGATTTCAGCTAGGGGGGGGGGGGGGGGCAGCATGAGCTGGGGCCAGAATTACGAGACGTTCGAATTTGAAGTGTATTTTATGGTGATATTCAAGATTTTTTTACAAAATTACCATGCCATTTTTCAATATTATGTTCGGCAGCTGCCACCTCCCCCCCCCCTCGGTACGCCCATAATGCAGTCGCCAGCTGTGTGTTTTGTATGAAGTTGCAAATGCGACTAACGCGCGTTAGTAGTCATGCAGCGCTTCATATTCGCGCGACTGCATCGCTACTAAAAGTCGCGGTGGGCGAAGGCCCTTCAGGGATAAATCTATAAATTAATACTAAAATAGAAAATACTAGTGTTAAGCTGAAGAGTTTGTTTAAGAAAACTATAATTTCAGAAACTAATAGTAGTAATAGGAAAATAATTTTTGTATTAGGTCTGTTTATCAAGGAAGAGGAAGAAGAAGGAAGACAGTGAAAAATGGGAAAGAATTTAGGGGTTTTTTTTATTATCTGTTGACGCCTAATAAGTACGAACTGCTCATTACAAATTTTTGATCAATCATGATAATATTTTGTAGAGCAGAATATTATTATGTAATATTATGTTGTAAATGACACAAAAGAAGGGCGATATCTGTAATTTATTCCGAACGAGCGTTCGAGATGATAGGGGGTGCTCTAAATACTATTATCAGTGCCATAAATACGGGAAATATACAGGGTGTGCTTTTATGCTGCTATTATGTTACAAATTATGGTATACACCATAAAAAGCGTAATTATCGTATGTCACGTTGTATCGTGTGTACTTTATAGTCAGTAGCGAATGTTGCTAATATAACAAATTTTAAAATATTAGAAACATTGCCGTCATAAGACAATGTCGATACATAGCTAGTGATTAAAAATTAATAATGGCTTTAATTCTTAAATTTTTAATAGGTAGGTTCTAAAAACTAGCCAGTGTTCATAACCACTAGACACACTATTAATTCATTTTGAATTATTAAACGCTAGTACATTGACATTTGACGTATATAACTTTTTTTCGGATGTCAATACAAACGTCATACTAATTGTCTCACCATGCAGTGGAACACCGCTATGTTGGATTGAACACGTCATGAGCACTGCGGGGCTAAAATGGTCACATTTAGCAATTCCTCTCAATCAATTCAGCAAATGAATTGTCAAAACTGTCAAACTGACAAATGTCAAATCAGTACAAAAATACAGAAATGAATTGCAAGCAGAGTTGCATTTTGCGATTTTAGAAAAATGAATCATATTATGATTCATGTCATGATTCTTCAAAGCGACCATTTTAGCCCCGCTGGCCAGTATACTGGGTTTTATTTCGCAGGCAGTTTAACAGGAAGTTGACAGGACAGAACCGCGTAAAGGACGAAGCTGCATTGACGTTGCATTAAAAAGAATCAGTGTACAGTAGAATTCGCGTGTTTTTGTCGGTGTAATATAACGCTCGAGTAATCTACTTTATTAGCCATGGGTTGTGCCCCGTGAATATTTAAAATTAATCTGCAGCACGGCATAAACTCTTCGGAAACTCTATTTACTTTATGGTAAGTGGCTTAAATGAGGTTTATTAGTGGCCATTTGGGTTTTATGTCGCTACGGTACAATGAGTGTAAAAGAGCTTTAGAATATTTTTGAGTAAATTAACTTTTTTATTTTAGGTAGAACTTAGGTATGTGCACGTTGTTAGTTTTTTGCATTCGTTTTCTATTATTTCAGTAAAGGGACGAGATGATTTTATATATATTGATCATCTCAGGGTTTTTATTGATTGTGGAACAACCAACCATTTTTGACATTTCAATTGCCTTTACAAGTCCTATCACAAGATTGAATATACGATATTCATTCATCGTAAAAAAATAGTATTTCAGCAAAATCGTAAATCGTAACGACGCGGCAATGAAAGCTAAAAAGTTAAAAGTATTTAGCTATAGCACTCTTGAACGAAATAATGAAAGGGGTGACTAACCTTAAATTATCGATTTTATAATTCATTGAAATAATAAATACTTGAAAATATGGCCCGAATTGTTTCATTTTCTAAGTATAGATAGGTACTACATTGTATTTCAGAGGATCCGACCTAGCGAAAACACGATATCTTTAAATTTTCTCGATAGAAAATAATCACAAAGATGCATCTAATTTTCACGAATTTTTCATATATTGCCCTAACCGTGCATTAAACTAAGTTAATATTTTAACACATTGTATAAAATTCTATTATTGAGAATTTGACCTAGCGGATTTTTAAAATGTTGTATATTTATCGAGTCATTGAGAAAAAACTAATTTGGCGATGAATCCGCGTCGTTCTTTTCACCTGGCATATGAAAAACGGGCGTGAGTGTGAAGAGAGAAGGACGATGTTTAATTTTTGCGTTAGTCGCCCTCTTAACGTAATTTAGATGATACAGTAAAGGCGTTTTAAATGCAGGTTTTGTCACAATGTTTAATTACTATAAGTCAATTGTATTTAGCTTTCTTGTGGTACCTTGCACTCAGCACTCACGTTTACTTTCGTTGGTGACTGTTCCCAAGGTATCGTATATACAGTCTCATTTACCTCTACTTAGAAGCCATGGCGTGCACAATTAATAGTTCTAATTAAGTTTATATTGCATATACAGGAGGCAATTTCTTAGGCATTGTACTTTTGTTCTCACTGCGTGACAAGAGGGTTGTTTATAATAGGTACACATTTTTTGGGTATCAATAGGGTCCCGTTATCACGCTTTAGGCACGAAATTCTTTGAAAAGCTGAGAAAAATAAGGCATAAAATCATAAAAACATGCTTGACACAGGCATTTCCGACCGAAACTCACAAAATTTCATGACAATTTGTCCCGCCGCTTTGGAGGAGATTAGCAACAAACACTGCGACAAGAAAACTTCCCTCCTATTATAAATCTTCCCTGGACAGCCACGAATATTTCAAGACAAAAATTATCCAAGTCGGCTCATCCGTTCTCGCGTTAAATTATTTTTACAGATTGTAAGAATTAATGAATTGGTTCGTTTTACAAATCCGATGTTACCTTACATTCTAGAAAAGTCCACAAGAATTTACCGAATTTTGCACTCCATTTCGAATTTGCAAAATTCTTTTAACATTTTTCTAAAAATGTCCGCTAAGAACACTGGGGTATTCGAAACTTCAAATTCAGTCGTGACTCGTGAAACGTTGTGTTATACCTTATTATTCGTAGGGTTATACACAAAAATGTGTTCAAAATATTCTAATGTCATATTCATTCTATATGGAACAAGTTTTTAATGTTACATCCGACGTGAAAATGATTATCATTATATTAGGTGTTCATTCCGGTGTATGTTTATATTTCTCTATGGTGTTCATGCAGTTCTACTTTGCTAAAATGAGGTCAAAATGCACATTGCAACGTCACGATGCGTTGCGATGCCTTTAAATTTTAAATGAGGCGTTTAAATTTGGAATTGACAGCCAGCACCGCGGGCGGCAGTCTGTCTGTGCATCTTCTGAATTCTGATGTAGTAAATAAAGTCCAATTTTGATTGACTCATTTAAAAATTCATTGCATCGATGCTGGCTTACGTAGCGATGTGAACTGATCCTTATTTTTTAAGAACATACAAGTATCATGCTACCGTAGTTTTATTGCTTTTAAGGAAATAATCCTAAAATCAATGGGTTTAGTAGTGGGAGTTAAAAGAAATTTAAGTTCCTGTAGCTACACTTTTAAGATTTAAAAATTTCACAATGTATGTGCAGTAAAATTTGTATTTTTAAATTGTGTAATATATACTTAAATCACGCTGTCAAATACAAATAACGGTAACATAATATGCGGTTGTTACGTCTTATAAAAAAAAAAAATATTTTTTATTATTAATAATAAATGTATGTATTTAAAAGTAATATGGTGACTTGCCAACATCCTTTAACCCCGTTCGATGATTTTAAATATGGTACAGAGAAACAGAATTCCGAAGTAAAACACTTCACTTGCCATTTTTAAACAATAGCTTCAAAAATACACATTTTAAGGTTTTTTTTTCGGTATGTATATAGTGGGTTCCTAAATGTATGGCGATTAGCCAAGCTCCCTTAATCCCTTTTCGATATAGATTTTAGAACGGAATTCCGAAGTCAAACGCTACGGATAACAAACTTGCCACTTTTAAACAATAGTTTGGGAAATGCATTTTCAAGCTCACGTACGTCGATTTCCATTTTTCTTCGTGAGTTGGAGCCCCGGTCAAGCGGGAGCATAACACAATATTGAGGTATTCCAACTTGAACACGGACTTAGAAAATGTTAGATATAGCTATTACAGCTGATTTCTTGAAGCGAACTCTTTTTGATTTATATTTTATATCAATGATTAATAAGTAAAACAATTTAAATATGTGTCAAGAGTTCAAGACACGTGACCTTATAGAAAAATGGTAAGACGGAGGGAGATGTAGTTAGTAGGATGTTAAATCTATACCTGATTTCGTTTCACCTTTCGTTTTCACTTCAGCAGGCAACCGGAGTGCAATCTGTTATTTGTTTTTTCATGTCAATTAAGAATAAGAACGTTTCTTTGCAAAAATAATTGAAATAACATTGAGATAGGACTCATATAATGTGGGATATATCTCGACGTGCAATAAATCAAAGTTAAATTCAATATACTTATTTAGTTTAAGACAGTAGTCGATTAAAGGTTGTATAGAAAAAGTTGATTTTACTCACTCTTTTGCTAAGTACTCACATACGGTCTTACTCGATAGTAATCGAATAAAAATTATCGTGTGGACCGTAAAACTCACAGCTTTCGAGCGCCTCGATGGAATTAAATAAATCTAATTTCTTTCGAACTTACTCGACGCGAGCTGTCGAGCCAAGCCATACTTAAGTCCACACGATAAATTAACTCGATTTGGAGTAAAACTATCGAGTAATGCTGAATGCGTCGACGAAAGCCCGAGACGTAGTTTTTACTCTACGTGATTGCTCGATCGAGTAAAACCGTGTGTGTATACTTAGTATAAGAATCACATTGAGAAATGTGTGCATTATTTTAATATATTTTGTATGGTAGCTAGTTGCGATTTCATCAGGGATATTTATTAAACTTTTAGGCACATCTACTAAAGCTGCTAGATCTATGGTTGCAGTCCACATTTTTGCCTTGGAGAATGTGTATTCACCTGGCATCCGAGGTTTAAACTGCATTTTGTGCGAAATTGGCTAACGGGGCTCAATATTAACCGTTAATTCTGAATTTTAAAATTAATTATTTTCAATTACATGATGCCTGTAACTCCGTTACGCAAAAATTATTTTATCGTGCAGGAACCGTATATTTTCCCGGGATAAAATGTATCCTATGTTCTATCCCGGGAATCAAAGTATTTCCATACCAAATAGCAGCAAAATCGGTTTAGCGGTTTTTGCGTAATGTCAGTCAGACAAATAGACAGATGGACAGGCAAACTTTGGCATTATAATATAAATAATTTTAACTCGTACCTAAAGCCTCTATTACTTTTTAGTTACGTAAAAAGATATGCTATTTATTTCCTTCATTAAAATAAACATAATATTAAAATATATATCATTTGCTCAGTTAATCTTCTTATAAGCCATTAAAAATTCTAATAAGTTAAATACGTAAACGGTTGAAACAGGTTATCTGAACACGAAAGAGGATTAATGAATTTAAAATATCCAAAAAGGGATTCTGGATGGATATATTTCTATTCGAATCCCTTATTAAGTATTAACGAAGAACTGATTGCGAATAATTTAATACCAAATTATATTTTCACCATTCATGCAAGAGGGCTATTAAATGGGGCAACAATTTTCGCGTTTTCTTGGTTTAGTTAGACCAGAATAAACGATAATGAATAAACCCATCCATACTTCTTTACGTCCATACTAATATTATAAGTGCGAAAGTCTGTCTGTCTGTCTATCTGTCTGCGGTAAGTGGAGGAATCTCGTCTTCCAGTGCTGGACATTTTGACAGTTGGTTCCCACTGCTAGACACCCTTAAAGTCTAACAGTCTTACTACAAAAGATTTAAACACCTGTTGAACAGTTGATTAGAAAAAAAATCAGTACAGAATGGTCTCAAAACAACTGTTCAACAGATGTTTAGTATTTTTTTTTTGTGATAAGAACTACGAATAATAAATAGTTTTTATTATTCGTAGGGTAAGACCACAGATTTTAGAAGTGTTCTGAGGGTAAGACCGTAATACTTTAAGAAAGGTTTAAGGGTGTCCGGCAGCTGTCAAAAATGTCCGGCACTGGAAGACGAGATTCCTCCAGCTACCGACAAGAATATAAGCTATGAAATTGAGCTTTGCTTTTTCTCGAAGGTCAGGTAGATCTTCGGAACTGGATACCTCCTAAAGAAACCGCGACCGAATCTCCATAGTTGCTGGTCGTTCTTACCTCTGTAAAGGCCACAAACAGGTAAACTTTCAGCTTTACGAAACTGAAGAAGGTCTGGCCATCGCAGGCTCACTCTAAAAGTTTTAAGACGTTAAGAAACCCGAAAAATGAAAAGGTCAAGCTAGAAATAATTTTGTTTAGCGACCTTTACACCTACGGTGTTATTATTTTACACCCCGAACCGCAATTATAACAATATTGTGATGAAAAACAGAGTTCACATCACATGTGAGAGGCGGGAGCAGAGTTTTATAGAAAATAAAGAATATATTTCATAAGAAGTATTGTACTAAGGGTCTATACTATATTATTATCTATTAAGGGCCTGTTTCACCACTTCCTGATAAGGCTATCCACCAATTAACTTGACAGATCAGGTATGGAGAGTGTCAAAAAAGTTGTAAATAGCCTATTAGGCACTTTATCAGAAAGTGGTGAAACAGGCCCTAAGAGTCGATACTATATCTGATAGTTTAATATCAGAAAGTAAAACGAACCAACGCAACTTGGTCGAGCTAATACGCGATAAACGCGACCAAATACGGTCTACGGTTTGTATAACTCTGTTTTTATATATTCACAAGTTTAACCGCAGCACTCAGAGAGGAATATTAATTATTACTAAAGATTTTGACATAAGCCCATACCTTATCAGCCCCCTTAGACAAAGTATCTTTCGTTAAAAACGATGACGAAATTCGTTATCAAAATGTATGCTGTTTGACATAAGTCGTCGCTAAATGACATTTCGCTTTCGAAGACTAATGTCAAATTCCATACATTTTGGGACTTTGCTACGGCCTCAGCCGTCGTAATTTAATTATTAATTTATTAATATTTATCTCTGAGTGTCGCAGTAACACGCGTACATTTTGCATTTTCCACGTTACTATCGACATAGTAGTAAAAATATGATATTATATTTTAAAAGTTTGTGTCGTTAATATATTGTTTCCAGTCTAGTAGAAGTCTATTTCTGTCTAGTGTGTGGAGTGTGCTCCAGTCGCGCAGTAATGGTACCCATCATTTTCACACGCGATGTTATGCAGATAAAAAAAGAAAAAATATGTATCGACCGCGATGTAGCGGATTAATGATTATAAAATAAATAAAATAAAAAGCCTTTTATTTGCTCCAATTAGTGTCAATTACAAAATTACAAATTAATTTACAAAATTAAAAATTACATTTTAAATCAGCTATAATTATGACAGAAAGTTTGCAAAATTCAATAATAAATATCAAAGATTATAGCAATTTAGTAATTATTAGTTATAAATATTTACAGTACAATTAAAATATATAGATGTCGCAATATGTTTCAAGGTCAAAATTATTAATTAATATTTGTAATTTAATTATTTTGTCACATAGTAATACGTCATAGTGATTTATTTGTTTGGAACCCCCTTTTGGGTAAAGACCTCCTACAAATTTGATCACCACTCCCTGTCTTGTGCCACATCTATCCAGTGTCGTACGCTGTCTGCCCATCGTTTGTGGGGACGTCCTGGTCGGCGTTCACCTGATCTTGGTCCGTGCCATGCAGTAACCGACTTGGTCCACCTGCCATCTTTATATCGTGCAATATGTCCTGCCCACCTCCATTTGAGTTTTAAAGCGTGATCTATTATATCTCGTAGTTGGGTCTGATCTCTAATAAACGTGTTTCTGTATTTGTCGCTTAGCTTTATCCCCAGTAGACTTCGTTCCATGGCTCTTTGGCAGATTTGGATCTTTTTTGTGTTATGTTCAGTAAGAGACCATGTTTGGCAAGCATAAGTCAGTGTTGGTAGAATACACGCATCCATAAGATCTTTTTTATATTTTATTGGCATTTTGGACTTAAAGATATGCTTAAATCTCCAGTAGCGGTTCCATGCGATTGACATCCTTCTCTCAATTTCTTTACCATCTGTATCGTGAAATGATATTAATTTTCCTAGATAGATATATTCTGCGACGTAGGCTATTTTGTGACCGTCTATTTTTACCTGCTTCTCTACACAATTAGTCATTATTTTTGTTTTTTCGAAGTTAATTTCTAAGCCAACGTCTTTACTTTTTCTATGTAGAATATTGAGCATTTCCTCTATCTCTGACGCATTGTTTGAAAAAATCACGATGTCGTCTGCGAATCTCAGGTGACTTAGATATTTGTAGTTTATGTTTATGCCAGATTCAGCCCAATTCACATTCTGTAAAATGAGTTCGAGTACAGCTATGAAAATTTTTGGAGATAGAGGGTCACCTTGTCTTGTGCCTCTACCTTTTTCAAAGTACGGTCCAGTCCTGTCCAGTTTGATTCAACTTTTACAATTTTTGTAGATGTTCATGATTATGTGGATATATGTCTCGTCAATTCCATGATATCGTAGAGCTCTTACAATCGATTGGTGCGATATGGTGTCAAATGCCTTCTGATAGTCTACAAAAGCCAGATATAGAGGCGTATTAAATTCTTTATGTTTTTCGACTACTTGGCTAATAACTTGAATATGGTCTATTGTTGAAAATCCAGACCTAAAACCCGCCTGCTCTACTGGCTGTTTGCTATCAATTTTTGGTCAAATTCTTGCCAAGATACATTGGGAGAATAGCTTGTACAGACAAGACATTACACTAATTGGTCTGTAATTTGTTATGTTTGTAGGGTCTCCTTTTTTGTAGAGAAGTACTATATCTGACAGTGTCCATTGTATTGGGACAGCTTTTTTTTTGAGTATATTGTTAAATATATATGTTATTATGTCAGACAGTACATTTATACCTGCTTTCAGAGACTCATTTGATATAGAGTCTGAACCTGGACTCTTGTTGTTCTTTAGGCGTTTAATAGCCAGCTGTATTTCTTTAATTGTAAACTTGCTTACCATGTTTGAGTCATTTTCAGTCAGATTTGCTTCTATACTCTCCTTATGTCTACTCTTATATAGTGTTTTGTAGAAGTTGGTCGCGATTGAAATAAGCTTCTCTCTATTTCCAGTGCATTTTTCAGAGTCTTTTAATTTTGGAATCCATTGTTTATTATTTATTGTTTATCGATTTCTGATATCTCTTAATCCCCCGTGTTTTTTCTATGCATTCCTCGTATTTTTTTAGTTTAAATTGGTCATATTCGTTCTGTATTTTTAAAGTTATGTTTTTGTACATACAAACATTTTAATTCTAATTTTTCTTCACTTGTTTTCTTATTTAAAAGTCTCAGATGTTGTCTTCTTCTAATGAGTTGCTTAGTTTCAGCTGAAATATCAAATTTTTCTTGTAATTTTGTGCTCTTACATTCATTTAGGCTAGCTATAATTGATCGTTCGAGGATACAACATCCTGAGCTGGGAAGTAGGCATGTTCACATTTGCATCTCTACTTAGTTTTTGTTTGAGTAGCTGCTGGTAATTAAAATTTTCTTCCTCTGTGACTAATTTAGATGTTTGTGTAGCAAAATATTTTCTACTTTTCTTTTTTTCTTTTAGTTCAAGAGTGCCTCTTAACAGTCTGTGGTCCGATGGGTAGGATATATTACTTAAAACTTCTATGTTGGTAAAATTCATGTTTGATAGTATGTAATCTATTTCATTTTTAGTACAGCCGTCGGGAGAGAGCCACGTCCATCTTTGATTTACCTTTTTCTTGAATTTTGTGTTTATGATTGTAAGTTCCTCTTCCATTGCAAACAATTTCAGTCTATCACCTCTTTCGTTTGTTAATCCCGACCCGTAAGGACCTATGAATTTACATGATGTATGTTTCTGTATACCTACTTTAGCGTTGAAGTCTCCAAGTATAATTATATTTTTGCTCGCTTTTTGACATGCTCTAGTGACATCATGGTAGAAGTTATTTAGTTCTATATCGGTGCTTTGCTCTGTGGGTGCATATACTTGTATAAGAGAAATTATTGGACAGTTTATATTCATGATAAGTAGAGCTACCCTTTCTGAGATGGCAACAAATTCTATTATACTGGTGCTGTAATCCTTTTTTATTAGAAAACCAACTCCTTTTTGGCCTTTGCTTTCACCGTAGTAGCAAAATATGCACCATTCATTTTCTATAATTTCATAACCTTCTCTTCTTATCTCAGAAAGCCCAATAATATCCCATTTCACTTTGAGCAGTGCGTTTTTTAATTCCAACATTTTATATTCATTTTTTAACGTTCTAACATTGTAGGTACAGATAAAGAGTCTTCTGTTGTGTACTTTTTGGGAGTTCATTCGCATATCTTGTTTGTTTAAATTTGGAGGGTTGTGGTCATACTCTCCCTCGGTGACCAGCCGGCTTGGGAGAGAGTAAATTTTTAGTTTTTTTGAAGATCTTCCATTTGTTGTGAGGTGCTTGCCAAAGATTCTGTGGTGTGAGAGTTAGTTGCTTGAGAAAAGGTTTGTTTTGGTCTTTGTTGTATATAGTCTTTTTTATAGCTAGATTTGTTCTTCTTAAGAGGCTGCTTATTTTGTTGTATATATTTACCACTAGGTTTAGATATTTCTGGAGACTCAGAGAGGTTTCTCTTATTAAATTGTTTCTTTGACGTATTTTGTCTATTCTTGTTGAGTACAATAATAATAATAATATCTATGGACGCTTCACACCACCTCAGTCTGGCCCCGTGCTAAGTACCTACCTAGACAACGGAAATATATTTAATACTTTTATACTATACATATATTTAAGATTTTTATTATATCATACACACATTTAATATACATCCAGACCCGGGAACATTGAAAACTTTTTGTTCCGTCGGCGGGATTTGAACCCGCGACCCCCGGCTTGAGCGACCAACGCGCTCACCACTGAGCCACAGAGGTCGTCAATAAGTTTGTCATACTTGATAAAAGCAATATTGCCCGCCTCTCTTTCCTTCTGCAATTGAGGTTGCAATTCTTTGCGTTTTAAGAGGATATCCTTAGGAAAATCTTCTTTTATGTTATAGGGACTGTCTCGTAAAAGATTTTTGTTTTTTTGTATTTCTATTTTTAATCCCACTGTAGTAAACGATATGATAACTGGTCTTGTTTTTTCACTTTTCTTTCCTAGTCTCCTTATATTCTCTATATTATTGCTGTCTATTGTAATCTTTAGGTAAGTTTTTAAAATATTGATTATTTTGTCAGCTAATTCGTTATATGATTTTTCCTGTTCTTCTACTCCGAATAAGACTAGGTTTTTCTGTCTACTGTATTTTTCAATTTTGATTAATGATTACTTAACTTTAAAGCTTTATACTTGTTGGCAGATTTTTCATTAAATTAACGTTAAGTCATCGTTTAATATGTCTAAGTGCAGCTGTATAATTTGTAATACTGAAAAGCAGATATAGACATAATATTACATGTTGCCCGGAGCTCTATTTGTTGCAAAGGCACAGTACATTTTTTTTTTCTTTTTTATGAAATAAGGGGGCAAACGAGCAAACGGGTCACCTGATAGAAAGAAACTTCCGTCGCCCATGGATACTCGCAGCATCAGAAGAGCTGCAGGTGCGTTGCCGGCCTTTTAAGAGGGAATAGGGTAATAGGGGAGGGTAGAAAAGGGAAAAGGGTAGGGCTCCGGTAAACTCACTCACTCGGCGAAACACAGCGCAAGCGCTGTTTCACGCCGGTTTTCTGTGAGCCCGTGGTATCTCTTCGGTCGAGCCGGCCCATTCGTGCCAAAGCATGGCTCTCGCACGTCAAAATGTGACGTTTATATTACGTAACGTAATATCAACGTTACGTTACGTAAAAAGTTATGTGACGTTTATATTCAGGTACTGCCGCTGCTCCTCGCGCTGCCGGCTATATTGCCCGGCATACTTCTGCGGCAGCAACGACGCGACTATACATTTACACTCAGCCCTCTACATACTTGCCGTGTCTAATGGGCAGCGGCAGCGGCATGCCGAGTGGCAGCGCGAGTGACTATTTACTCGCTCTACCCACTTCCCTGCCCAACAGGTCTGAATGTAAACGGCCCATTAGAAGCAAACTTGCCAGGTGCTAATGATTTTGAAAAATCTATATAAATAATTGGCCAAGTGCGAGTCGGACTCGCGCACGAAGGGTTCCGTACCGCTATAGAGAAAAAATAGGCCAAAAATTGTATTTTTTTGTATGGGAGCCCCCCTTAATTATTTATTTTATTTAAATATTATTATTAGTTATTAAAGTACACATATATTTAAGACTTTTGTGATAATTTCAAGTGTCTACCTCTTATCATTATCGATTACGAGCAAAAAAGGCCAAAAAGTCACGTTTGTTGTATGGGAAATAATATTATTTTGTTTTTAATATTTTTTATTATAACAGCAACAGATATACATAATCTATGAAAATTTCAGAAGTCTAGCTATAGCAGTTCTTGAGATACAGCCTGGCGACAGACAGACAATAAATACTTAAATAAAATAAAATAAAAATTGTTTTATTTCTTAGTAGATTTTAAGAAAATACTTTCAGAAAGTTAATATTAGCTACGGTGCCTACCACCGGTAGACAGACAGACGGACGGACAGACGGACAGACAACGAAGTCTTAATGATTTTTCAGGTTTGTCAGTCTCGCTAAAACTCGAACGGCTGCACCGATTTGACTAATTTTAGTCTTGAAATATTTGTGGAAGTGCGTCAAGGTTTATATTAAGAGGGTAGAAAATTTTATTACAAGAAGGAAATGCGTTTACATTGAATCCAGGTTTTGAAATTCTTGGACCAATTTCGATTTAACAAAAATATATAGTTTATTAAGAGAGAGTCTATCATGTATTATAGTCGCCATATAAATTACTAGAAGTTTGCAAGTAATCTAGAAAATTCAGGACAGTCTAGTACTAGAATTTGTACAATCTAGACTGGGTCTAAGTTCTAATTCATGTATAAATCACTCTAGTGCTGAGAGGTCCCCAAAGCACTAAGTCTGTGCTAGACTTAGGTATTGATTGTAAACTTTATGAGGAACTAAGTTTTGTCTGTTAGTCTGTGAGTTTGTTAGTATGTAAATCTCAGAAGCTGACCACAAATTTACACATAGATTTACTACATTGGTATGAGAAAGTCTAGTGGTTTGGAGCGTAACTCTTGAATTAGAGATCGAGGGTTCAAATTACGCGCTTAAGAGGATTGCACACCGCCGTTTTTCCATACAAACGCTGTCCCCTGTTTCCTCCCTGGATAATGCCGGTAGAGTTATGATTTTTTTCCTGAATATCTATGGCGACTATTAGCATGTTTCTATGTTTTCTTTTTTTTCATAATTTTATTATTAAAAAAGATAAGAACGTCCGAAAACCCAAAAAAAATGGCAAGATTTTTCTCTGTGTTCAAACACCCAGAAAACAAAACTGGCTAAAATATACAAAAAAAAAAATTAAACATAGGTACACAGCACAAGCCATGCTTTAATTCTTAATGAAAAAAGTACTTAAATCGGTTAAGTTTTGGAGAAGGAATCAGCGGACAACGAATCGAAGATTTTCTGTTCTTTTATTAGAACTTTTGTCGTGTTGTCTCTATCGCGCTCTGCGGTGGGAGACTTGAGATTGGTGAGACGGCAATACATTTTCAAATACCTATTTTTAATTTCTCTCGCCCCTGGTGTATCCTCTTAAAATTTGTTGCCCATATATATTTTTTTTTTTGATACATCAAAAAGTTGCTCGGTAGACAAGGAACAAACGCACAACTATAACGTTTATATAAAAAAGTGTTTTCCAGATATTTCTAAGGCAGTAATTCCATAAAATTATGTTATTGGGTTCCATATAATGATGCCTTTAGACAAAAGTGTACGGTTACTTTAGAATACAAAAATGACGTGCTGATTAAAACTTTTATAGTTGCACTAGTTTAGTATGGTAGTAGGGAATTCGTACCGTTCGTACATGTGAAGTGGGAGAGCGATGCTTCGGTACGAATGGGCCGGCTCGACCGGTGAAATACCACGGGCTCACAGTAAACCGGCGTGAAACAGCGCTTGCGCTGTGTTTCGCCGAGTGAGTTTACCGGAGGCCCAATCACCTACCCTTTTCCCTTCCCTACCCTCTCCTATTTCCTTTCCTACCCTCCCCTATTCCCTCCCCTACCCTCCCCTATTACCCTATTCCCTTTTAAGGCCGGCAACGCACCTGCAGCTCTTCTGATGCTGCGAGTGTCCATGGGCGACTGAAGTTGATTTCCATCAGGTGACCCGTTTGCTCGTTTGCCCCCTTCTTTCATTAAAAAAAAAACCGCTTAATAAGCCAACATCGTCATAATGCCAACGAAACCACCTTATGTTTTTATTAAGACATTCTGACATTCGCTCTGAAGATACACTGTAAACTTAGCGCAAATAGCTATTTGCTTTACCACGTACGACCTGTTGTAACAAATCATTCACTTGGGAACAGTGAGAAATTAATTAGCTCTGCACGCGAAATATTATTTCAGCTTTTCCTTGTTTATTTGGGAGGAAACAAAATCCTGTATTGACATAATAATGTAACAAGAAAATTGTTGACATACAAGCTTATACGCCTTGGTTTAAAATATTTAGACCATGCTCCGAAGCTATTTTGACATGCTACTTAGTTCTACGCCATTAAGGTGGCTGCTACGGTATTCTACATAACGGCTACGCCATGCTAAACATAGGTGTTTGTTATGTTTTGAATCTGCTACGCTCTGTTACGTAATAATATAGTTTCGTAGCATAGCATGGTCTAATATCTACGTTATGAAAATATTACGCCATGCTAGGGCAACATTTATACCACGCTACAAAGCTATAGCTTTGTAGCGTGGTATATTGACGATATATTGTGTCTCCATGAAATAGTAATATAATTTCATATCATAGATTAGCCTAATGGCCATGTGAAGAAATTGCTACGCCATGCTACAAAAAATTTGCGTCTTGCTATGAAATACTAGTTTCGTAGTATAGCAAGGCTTAGTCGCCATGTTATAATACTGCTACGCCATGCTACAAGACTTGCATGTCTCGCTACGAAGTAAGTAATAGTTTCGTAGCATAGCATGGCTTAATCGCCATGTTATAATACTGCTACGCCATGCTCCAAAGCTGTTACGTCTCGCTACGAAGTACTGTATGTGCTATAAAGCTGCTACGTCATCCTATGAAGAACAGCATGAGTTTGACTAATGCTGTTCATTCATTTTCAAGTTCGACCTTAGTTCCTGTTCCTGAGACTACTATCTAATCAATCTATATATATAAAACTTAAAGGTGACTGACTAACATGGTGATCTATCACCACACAGCCCAAAGCACTAGACCGATCGAGCTGAAATTTGGCATGCAGGTAGATGATATGACGTAAGCATCCGCTAAGAAAGGATTTTGATCAATTCTACCTCCAAGAGGTTAAAATAGGGCATGAAAGTTCAAGTATATAATAATAATTCTTAACGCGAGCGAAATCGCAGGCAAAAGCTCGTTTCTTTTAAAAATCAAAATCAGAATCGTTTTATTTCTGAATAAATTTAAAATAAATATTTTCAGAATGTCAACATGGTGCCTACCACCGGTTCGGGAAATAACCCGGCGAGAAGTACCGGCGTAAGAAACTCGCATGGGGTTTATGGTTTGCAAGTGTATTTCCTGCAGTAAAAAGTACTCTTTGTTCATGATTTACTCTTTTTTGGTGCGTTCACGTAAAACTGTGTTCAATCAAATATATACTTTGTTCGAATAAAAATAAAAACAACCACAAATAAGTAAATAAGATTCGTAGGTGCAGTATTCGGTAGATATGCACGTATAGTTTTTTATTTATTTATTTATTGATAAAGTACAACCACATCGCATACATTTTTTACTTAAAACTAAAATAACAATTTGTATTATATCTAATGCATACGACAACTACGGTGTACATAGCATTAATAACAATAATATTATGTAATTATTATTCATCAAAATTTTAAATTTAAATAAAATAATATAAACTTAAACAAATGAGTCTCTTAATTTTTTCGTAAAGTCAAAATATTTATCATACACATCGAGATCAATAATACTATTTATTTTATTATATTGAGCAAATATTTTAGTCATCGGAGATTGTAACCCAAGATTAGTTTTGCAGGGAGGAATATAAAATGTCTTACGAGTAGTTATTTTATTTCTTGGATATTTGTATGGTACGTTTAAGGTTATACGATCATGCAGACTGTTACATATGACCTTACCGAGGATAATTTTATACAGAAAGCACAAGTCAAGTAATATTCTTCTATTCCGTAAGGTGACCATATCGAATTTATTCAGACGTTGCTGGTATGGTTGCCTATGTGAAAATCCGCTACTGCCGTAAGCTAGGTATCTAGTAAAAGCCAACTGTATGTTTTCGATCCTTTGAGAATGCACTACGTAATATGGACTCCAGACTATGCTACCATACTCAAGGTGGCTACGGACGAGTCCGTTATATAACATGATTTTAGTTTTGGGTTGCTTAAAATTTTTAGAGTTTCTCTTAACAAAGCCGAGCATACGAGCGGATTTTGCTACAAAGTTGTCATAATGTTTGATGAATTTTAATTTGTTATCTAAGATTACACCGAGATCTTTAATTTCATCAACCCCTTTTACAAGAGAGCCATCAATTTTATACTCAGAAGATAGTAGTTTTATTTTTCGTGAAAATGTTATATGGAAGCATTTATTAACGTTAAGCATACACTTTTATTTCGTTTAGATCTTTTTGGACTTGAGCAACGTCACTACTATTTTTTATAATTTTATATATTTTCAAGTCATCTGCATAGTTTTCGGTGATTCTTTCTCATTTAATATTAATTTTGACATTAGAGAAGAATTCGTGAATGAGTGGATATACCATGATTGTATACTTGCAAATGTAATTCTGGAAAGACTTTAATTTCCATAAGAAACTACTTCCTAGTCATTAAATGTAGAGTATGAAACATAATATCATAGAATAGAAATTTAAATATTTAAATCATTCATATAAAAATGAAATACAAATAAAAGAGACACTGCAAATGATTTAGAGCGAGACACTTACAAAAGTGTACCTTTTCATACCGAAAGCGGTTATTTAACTTGTAATAAAATTAGTGTCCTGTTTTGGTACAAAATGTATTCATTTTGTCGTGTCTTTATTTTAATTCAGTTTTGTGTGAACGTTGCAGTGGGAATAAAAATTATGGAGATATTAAATCGGACGAGAGGGCTCAACTGTTTTTGGACGCAATGTAAGTTTATTAAAATGCTTCGAATGGGGCGAACGAGCAGACAGATAGCCTGATGAATAGAAAATTTGATCCCTTGCAACTCCGGGGATGTTAAAAGTGCGTTAGGTTGTAGGTAAGAAACCTACAACGGGCTACAACCTAGTATAGGTAAAAGAAGCATTTTTGTGGGGTTAAAATCATATAGTATAAGTTACAACAAATAGCGTAAGTATACGACTTTTAACCCAGTAAAACCTGTCAACATTTACACACAAAACAATCGTGTTTGAATAGAAAACAGTAATAGACAACAGTTCTAAATTTTTTTACATTGTATTTAGCAAAATAACATTTGGCGGATCAACTAGCGCCGACTAAACGGAGCAATGTGACTTCACTGTTACTGGATAACTGTAATAAAATCAAAAGAGCGCCCAACTAAAACTCTTTCACTGAAAGCCGGCTTAGCCTGCACACGTAGCCTTTTTATTGCCAGCGATTCTACTTCTCACTTTTTTGTACCTTTAAAAGTATAGTCCCATTTTAGAGACATTGATGTATTGTAAAAATAGAATTGTATAACTTTAATTGATGAGAGAGAGAGGCTTTTACACTTAATAACTGAGTGGACTAATGCTAATATAATTATACTAACATAATGTCTCGAAAGTGTGTCTGTCTGTCTTTTGCCTCTTCACATCAGAACCGAAGCCGATTTTGCTGAAATTTGGTACACAGTAAAAACAATAACAGTACATATATTGGAATGTAGTTCCTTATCGCGCGTTGCTCCTTGAGATAGCCTGAAAAAGTTGTAACGACACTTTTTAATCAGTGCCTGCATGGTAGGGGCAGAGGGCGTTGATAGTTTTCATGTGCGTCAACGTTTTTGAGAATAAAATACAGCGACGCATTGTTAGGCTGCCTTCACATTAAGTCGCGAGCGGCGCGGCCGCAGCGCGGCAGCCGCGCGACTGCTATACTAAAACAAGCGGCACGGCTGTCGCGCGGCACTACTCGCGACTTAATGTGAAGGCAGCCTTAGTATTCCTGGGCGTCAGGAGTTGGTGTTTTTAACCTCCGACAAAAAGAGGGGTGTTATAAGTTTGACGTGTCTGTCTGTCGGTCTGTCTGTCTGTCTGTCGGTCTGTCTGTCTGTCTGTCTGTCTGTGGCATCGTAGCAGCCAAACGGGTGGACCGATTTTGATTTAGTTTTTTTTGTTTGAAAGCTGACCTAATCTAGAGTGTTCTTAGCTATAGTTCATCATCATGAGCGTGCTCCGTGCTGAAAAATCGCGGTTCATCTGGTTCGTAAAGGGCCGATTAGCAACTTGTAGTCGTTTGGTGGGCTTTATATTTTGCATTCTAGTTCGTGACATTTATGAATATTTATGCATTAATGGAAATTGACCTGGTGCTGCAGCATCACCTGGTAATCAATAGGATACCCAGCTCCTCACCAACTTTGAGCAATGGTTTCGTGTTTGGGCTCATTTTAATTGCGACAACTAGTAAGACGTAGATAAACAGTAAATTTTTGCAAGCAGCTGCTGCAGCATCACCTGGATTCTATAGGAGCCGAGCTCCATATGAAAACAAAGTAGAGGTTTCATGTTTAGACTCGTATTGACGGCCTAATCCAAAAGGGCATTCCTAGATGGTATTCATTGGGATATAATATGATCCTGTTGATAGGAATTATTCTGCAAAATAACGAACACTAGTTTAAAAAGCATGAAATAAAATTAAATTAAGAAATTTAAAAAAACCCCCGCCAAACAACTTTAAAATGTAATGAAATAATATATTTTACTGACTTTAAATTTAAATAATTCCTAATGTAAAGTGATATTTTAGTCCATAATTTTTGTCAAGGTGTGTCATGGACCGCTAATGTAGATGTTTGATTTCACACATTATAGTTTAAGGGTCAGTTCACAGCGAACTGAATCAAGACAATCAGTGACATGGCGATACAAAATGCAAAAGACACTGTTAGCGGTCCCCCGACACACCGTGACAACAATTATGGACTAAAATATCACTTTACACTTAGGAATTATTTAAATTTAAAGTCAGTAAAATATATTATTTCATTACATTTTAAAGTTGTTTGGCGGGGGTTTTTTTTAATTAATATTTTTTTGAGTGTATGTATATTATGTATACAGGTTTTTCAACATAAGAATTAATAACTTCGTCCCATTCGGGTGTCCCTTGACACCTCTGAAGTTTTTTTTATAATAATATGTACTTTTTAAGTCCCACAGTTTTTATAGCCGAAAACGTACGGTTCCTGCGAGAAAAACGAATTTTGGCGCAATGGAGTTGCGGGCGTTATCGAAATTGGTTCATCGCGCTGGACCCGTACATATTTTTCGGATGAAACCAATCCTAAGACTGAAAGTATTTCCCTGTACTTACGTACTTTTAAATATAATATTATTACTTATATATTAACTTATAGAATAATAAATGAATTTATTTATAAAACCTTAAGGCTTAAGGTATAAGTTTTGTTATTTAAAAATGGCTAACACACATAGTCATTGCTTACATTCTTTGTTATAATGTATTATTATACAAATTTCAAGGTCATTGTACTCCTAAATCTTCTAAAAAAATACTTTCAAAGAAATACCATAATGACAATGTACTTTAAAATAATATTTGAATAATGTAATTTGAAAAGCCTATTGAAGTGACTGCTATTTTTATCAAAACATTTCAAATAACTGCACAATAAAGTGCTTTAGAATAAATGAAGACGTGAGTGGAAGAATCGAACAAGTAACATTTCGTAACATACGGACAATAACTAATTTTTATCTAATTTTTTTTTTTTTTTTTTATGAAATAAGGGGGCAAACGAGCAAACGGGTCACCTGATGGAAAGCAACTTCCGTCGCCCATGGACACTCGCAGCATCAGAAGAGCTGCAGGTGCGTTGCCGGCCTTTTAAGGAATAGGGTAATAGGGAAGGGGAGGGATGGGAAGGGAAGGGAATAGGGTAGGGGATTGGGCCTCCGGTAAACTCACTCACTCGGCGAAACACAGCGCAGGCGCTGTTTCACGCCGGTTTTCTGTGAGAACGTGGTATTTCTCCGGTCGAGCCGGCCCATTCGTACCGAAGCATGGCTCTCCCACGTATAAAACTTGTGTCTTATCTACTTCATAACCAAGCTAATATATCTGGTTACACATATAATCCATACTTTTTCTATTTCAAATATTTTTTCCGGCCGTAAAGCCTCCATTTAAACAAAAAAACAGGAAGCTTTTTCATGTTACTTACCCTATTCATCCACTCACGTCTTGAAATAAGAGCATAATGTTGTAACTAATTTGAATTTTAAACGTTCGACAATTTTTGTTATCTTTTGCTTATTTAAGTGACGCTAAGAGAGATCGCAGACGACAGACTTTTTGTGCTATCGAGTCTGCGGCGCCCATACAGTCGGCATGGCGACCGCGCCATGCCGACTGTATGGGCGCCGACTGTATCTCCCTAAAATGGTTTAATAATGTTTTCAAATTACTAGCCATATATTATTATTAACTTTTTTTAAAAAACCATAACCCCGATAAGCGTACAAAATTTTATCAAAATCCATCCAGACTTTTCGGAGTTTGGTAACTAAAATGTAGCCTATTTTTTAACGGTGAACCTGACTAATAATGTTAAAAAAGGTATACTCTCGGCACTGCTACTTTCACAGTCAACGTTATGCAGGGGTCTCAAATACACCCAAAGTACTCATTCTTCGTTTTCTTACACTCTGTATTTATTATAGATGTATATGCAGGGTGTAACAAAACGAAGAATATTATGCAAAAAATCACATGACAAAAAACGATACTGTTGTCAAATCGAAACAAGGGGACAAACAAGCAAACGCCTGTGAATCTAGCGTTATAAATCAATGTCGTATCTCATGTATTTCATTTTGTTGGCCGACGCGACGCGGCGGTTTATACGTTTCAGGAAGCAAGCGTATTTGTCACCATTATAAAGTTTTCAACAATAAAAATAAAAGTGATATAATGCTATTGTCACAATATGTTTATTCTCTGTTTCAAGGATTTGTTATTTATTGTGGCATTGGAATTTTCTCTCCTGCGACGTTTTATTAAAAATTTTGCATTAAAATAATATTGACTAACTATCGCACTCTGTATATTAGTGATCGAACACTATGAGATAAAATTTAATTACTTAACTGTAATTAAATGAACTTTTTGACATAAGAGTTTGTCAGATAATATTAGGGATATTATCTGACAAACTCTTCATTAAATTTAAGTTGAATCATCATTAAATGTCTATAAGTGTTGCCGTTATTGTTGTTTATTGTTTAAGTTTACAAATATATTGAGAGACAGATCGCAGAAAGTGTTAACCTGACTTTTTCATTAGTAACAATAATTATACACAGTATACTTACTATAAATATATTATTTCATTAAAATAACTACCATATAGCTATAGCTTGACCTCTTTTTGTAGGCCAATGATGGACCACTTCAATCGATAACGAAATAAAGGACGGTAGAAAGTAGAAACCGTCTAATAGATGATTGCCTATGTTTGATGTCGATTGTGCATGTTAAAGACGGTTTAGCAATATTTCTGGCAATCATGGTGATACATCATACACTAACGTCGCCTTTAATCAATAATTAATGTACTAAAACTCTTTTGCTTTTCAATTGCTGTCAATACAAATAGAAATATACGGATAACATAAAAAGGAAGGAGGTTACACGCGTCGTAATACGCGGATCGATATCACCAAGATACTTTGGAATTTATTGCATACAATTTAGTAAATTTGGCAAAAATGTTTTGGCAGCACGCCAGATACTGTTATTGAGTAAATGATAAATCCAGATGAGGAGGACGGACGGCATTTATAAAATACGAACTTTTTCAATGAACTCCGAGATTATGCAAAAAATTATGTGGCTGTAAAAATAATAAAGTTGTGGAAATTGGGATGCCTTTTAGTACCAGCGAAATTGATAAATAGGCACCTTCATTATTTGGTCACGTTATGCCAAGTCAATGTTAGTCGTGACTGTACGTGATATAACCCGACTAAATAAGGTATGTCTGCCAGATGCCAATGAATCAATTACTCTGATAGTTCATTAGGTGATCAATAATTATTGTAATATTTATGTTTGTTCATATTTTAATTATCACATTATAGGCCGCTTACAAGTTTAAGATCGCTCGACAAAACTGAAGGCGGCAGTCGGCACTAAGCTCAATGTATACAATAAATATTTGTGCAATAAAAAAATAACGACTTCAACCCAATGGTTGAAGTCATATTACATAATATATTTTATGATATTACGAACTCAATTCTCATAAAAATCAGCTCTTTGACAGGCTGACGGGCAAACCTACTAACAAAACCTTAATAAAGGCTTGCACCCTTTGTGTATGGACCCGTAAAAAGGACCATAGCAATATATTCACCGAGTTTTAACAAAATAGAAACATAATACGCGTTTCATTTAACTTATCGTAAAAAATCACTTGTGTACTTTGTCGTGCGTAAATACTCGATAAAAACGCGTAAAAATGAACGTGACTTTAGCCCAAAGGTTATTTCGAACGTGATATGAAATGTAAGTATCAAGACGGTTTATAGTGGGGACGACTTTTGACAAATAAGTGCTGTCAAATGGCGAGAGATTTCTCAAACGATCTGCGTTTGATCGAATGATTTTTTTGTCGTAATTGATAAACTCTTTGCAATATTGTATACTAACTTTACTAATGATCCATTTTTTCTTTTTTTTCTTTGGCGTATCTTTGAATCTGACGTGATTTTGGCTAACAAAACTAAAGCGTTGTATTGGTACTAGTAGTTAGGAAAATAATCTTTTCGCATTGTATCCTTGACACAGCTGGTATTAAATAATATTAACAAAATGTTTAGAACTTAAAGCTGGAGTAACATTCTTAAAAAACAAAAGAGTAAGTTGAATATGCTGAGTTGTATAAAATTAAAAATTCTTTTTACAGAAAACAATGGCTGTGTTTTTAACAACGAACTTAATATTAGTTTAATTTTTCCCTTGTTTTTTTTTATGAAATGAGGGGGCAAACGAGCAAGCGGGTCACCTGATGGAAAGCAACTTCCGTCGCCCATGGACACTCGCAGCATCAGAAGAGCTGCAGGTACGTTGCCGGAATTTTAAGAGGGAATTGGGTAATAGGGGAGGGTAGGGATGGGAAGGGAAGGGAATAGGGGAGAGTAGGGAAAGCAATAGGGTAGCGGATTGGGCCTCCGGTAAACTCACTCACTCGGCGAAACACAGCGCAAGCGTTGTTTCACGCCGGTTTTCTGAGAGAACGTGGTATTTTTCCGGTCGAGCCGGCCCATTCGTGCCGAAGCATGGCTCTCCCACGTCCAATTCACGTTTTTGCCCATGGCTCTGTCAGGATCTGTATATCCCACAAGGTATATCCCGATTTAACTGACACAACATAAACACTGTTATCCAACATGGCCCTACGTGAAGAAAGACTTTACACATCGATGACTATCTATAAAAAACGTAGAGATAAATAAATTTTATCATAAATATATTTCTCTTTCATCAATCACTTTCATCGTTTCATTTATTATGTATGTTTACTTCCAAAGTCAAGGACGATTTCATTTATGATTCAACTAACTTTAACGCGACTCGTAGTGAAAAGATGAATAGAAATAATACATACACGGTAAACGTTCAAAGACAACAATAATTTTTCTTAAGAGTTGTGTTTTTCAACCCCCTGAGGGGCCGCAAAGAATGAGAATAAGAGGTCATGATAAACAGGTTGACAACCACTGAAATTGAGCAACTGTATAAAATGACATAAGCTATGTCCACACTATGCGCTTTCGTCTTCAATTTTCGTCATCTTCTTTCATTCAACTGTCGTTTTGGCGCATTCAATAATCGAATGCGCCAACGAACGCAACGCCAGCTAGCTTTGTCCACACTGTGCCTTTTTTGTATTTTTAATAACAATGTGTCATTTTTAATAACAAAGCGAAAGTTTTGGATACGGTTAGAAAGCATGCGTCGCGGGCATGTCTCACGTTCACTGTTGACTGCGCTATAACGCATGCCCTTGACGAACAGAAAAAGGCACAGAGTGGACAAAGCTATAGAGGTGTATGTATGTATACACAGTTAAAGCAAAAAACATGGTTAAGTGAATGGGATTTTTTGGGTTGTTTACATAGAGTCCACCGTGAAAGAAGCAGGGCTGAAGTAGTTACTTGTGACTTATATGTTTCTATGAGAAATTCCAACGGATGTGTCCATACAATAATTTAAAAAAAGAAACTCTTTCAGGGCTGCTACTCTCTCAGTGAACTCTATTAAGGAACACATACACACTCTTAAGTATTTTCACATTGTTTTCTTACACCCTGTATACTTTATAAGAGAGATGTAGATCTCTTTCCAAAGTGTTTGTAGTTGATTTTACAATACTTTATCTGTCTGTCGGTTACCTCATCACGCCCTAACCGCTGAACGGATTTCGCTGAAATTTGGTATGGAGATACTTTGAGTCTCGGGAAAGGACATATTATGACACATTTACCGAAAAATGTATGGTTCCAGGAAGAAAAAATAATTTCGCGCAATTGAATTGCGGGCAACAACTAGTTGGTTGTAATTGCTTTAGTACGACGAAACTCCAGCATTACGTCGCCACGCCAGAGTTACGTCGCCACGCCAGCATTACGTCACCACGCCAGCGTTACGTCGCTACGCCAGCATTATGTCGCCATGCCCGCGCCAGGGTTACGTCGCAACATCATTCTCATCAAAACGGTTAAAGCGGCGCAATAATGTTTTTCAGTTTGCTGCGAGGTATGACAAAACGCGCCCTCGGGCCCTTGTTCATGATATGTTACACTGTATAAGGAGCTTGTGCCGACATACAGACGTAAGATTACGTAGAAATGGCATAAGAAAATCTATACGAATAATATATCCCTGTTCTCGTTGGGTGATAAGGAATAACTATGGTTGTGCAACTGTCCATAATATACACAGTATGTTTCAGCGCGCATCGCGTGTGTCCTAAACGTTATAATAATTTGAGGTTCTATACTAAATTACATAAAGCTTATTTTCATACATAATTGTCAATTCAGACCGCAACGCGACTCGTAGATGCATTTCTAAATTTGTACTGAATGACAGATTTCGTGAGCGTGCGACGTCTTGCAAATCTGACAAATCCATACAAATTTAGAAATGCATATAATTATTACGCGTCGCGATTTGGTCTGAATTGACCCTAATTTATACGTGGGAGAGCCATGCTTCGGCACGAATGAGCCGGCTCGACCGGAGAAATACCACGTTCTCACAGAAAACCGGCGTGAAACAGCGCTTGTGCTGTGTTTCGCCGAGTGAGTGAGTTTACCGGAGGCCCAATCCCCTACCCTATTCCCTTCCCTACCCTCTCCAATTCCCTTCCCATCCCTACCCTCCCCTATTACCCTATTCCCTCTTAAAAGGCCGGCAACGCACCTGCAGCTCTTCTGATGCTGCGAGTGTCCATGGGCGACGGAAGTTGCTTTCCATCAGGTGACCAGTTTGCTCGTTTGCCCCCTTATTTAACAAAAAAAAAAAAATTGTCTTCGATCATAATTCATAGCCAACTAAAGATAAAGTTCCTCCTCAACAGGCAATTGTTTATATTTGTTCATCATGATTCAAGGCCCATAAAAAGAAGAAAAAAAAAGGGTTGTTTCAAACAAGTTCAGAAAATAGAAGACCGATTTTATGAAATGACTACAAGACGCCCGCAACTCCGTTGCGCCAAAATTCGCTAATCGCATGGGAACCGTACATTTTTCCAGGATAAAAAGTAACCTTCGTCCTTTCCCGGGACTCAAAGTATCATCATACCAAATTTTATCAATTTCGGTTTAGGGGTTTGGGCGTGAAGAGGTAACAGACATACAGACACTCGCATTTATAATATTATATAGATGAAAGAGAGGTATAGTACTGGAGTTGTTTTCTACTCTCATCTTTAATTATGTAGGAATTATATTTCCTACTTAGCTCTATGTGTAAGATAGTAGAAGAGGAAATTTTAAGATATTTATGTTGGCTTATGTGGTCTCATTTGTTCTTGGGAGATACAGCGTAATGTGGACTCAGATATTACATAACACGTCTCGTGGCAGAGAGAAATGTAGCCTATATGTTGGCGTAGAGCTTGTAATTGTCACAGTGGACTCAGATATTACATAACACGTATCGTGGCAGAGAGAAATGTAGCCTATATGTTGGCGTAGAGCTTGGAATTGTCACAGTGGACTCAGATATTACATAACACGTCTCGTGGCAGAGAGAAATGTAGCCTATATGTTGGCGTAGAGCTTGTAATTGTCACAGTGGACTCAGATATTACATAACACGTCTCGTGGCAGAGAGAAATGTAGCCTATATGTTGGCGTAGAGCTTGGAATTGTCACAGTGGACTCAGATATTACATAACACGTCTCGTGGCAGAGAGAAATGTAGCCTATATGTTGGCGTAGAGCTTGTAATTGTTACAGTGGACTCAGATATTACATAACACGTCTCGTGGCAGAGAGAAATGTAGCCTATATGTTGGCGTAGAGCTTGTAATTGTCACAGTGGACTCAGATATTACATAATACGTATCGTGGCAGAGAGAAATGTAGCCTATATATTGGCGTTGAGCTTGTAATTGTCACAGTGGACTCAGATATTACATAACACGTCTCGTGGCAGAGAGAAATGTAGCCTATATGTTGGCGTAGAGCTTGTAATTGTTATTGGACTATTAAGGTTTTAAACAATTTAGAAAGGTTAGGGATCAGTAATCGAAAGACGAAGAGTAACTGAGTCAAAAAATCGGCCAAGTGCGAGTCGGACGCGCGCACGAAGGGTTCCGTACTGTTATAGACCAAAAATTGTGTTTTTGTATGGGAGCCCCCCTTATTTTTTATTTTATTTTAATATTATTCTTCAATCAAGTGCCTACCTGTTGCCATTATTGATATCGAGCAAAAAAGGCAAAAAAAATCACGTTTGTTGTATGGGAGCCCCCTTTAAAATATAAATTTTAACAATAGCGGTTCTTGAGATACAGCCTGGAGACAAACAGACGGACAGACAGACATCGAAGTCTCATGAATAGGGTGCCGATTTCACCCTTTGAGTACGGAACCCTAAAAAGGTTTTACAAAATGCACTCCAAGGCGTCTAGTTGTTTTTTAAACTCTGATAGATCATACAACTTAAATTACGTAATTACGTACTTATTAAGGTGCTTCACCGCGAGCATTTGCGTGTAATGTAATATTTTAGATTCGACGAGCATTCCATAGCAAGCTGACTTCACTGTCAAGTAGCATTGATGTTCCAAGTTGTATCAAGATATTACACATTATATCATCACAAGGTGCGCATTGTAATGCACGGTTCTCCTCCCTCACTGATGTAATGCTCGACTCTGTAACGTTACATTACAAGCGAATGCTCTCGGTGAGGGAGCACCTTTACAGTTACTGGATACTAGATATTAAAGGGCCCATTCACGGCAGGCCGCCTTGCCGTCCGCCGGCTTATGCAGGATAGTGAATGGTGTCGCAGGCCTGCACTAGCTGGCCTGCGACACCATTCACAATCCTGCATAAGCCGGTGGACGGCACGGCGGACTACAATGCAGGATAGTGAATGGGCCACTTTTGAGCGGTACATACGTTTTTTTAAGGATTTTCTAAATCTTTAGACACGGAACAGAACGCAAGCAAATCCTAAACCATCGTTTTTATTCATTGTCTATATTTCAATCAAATAAAAATAAGAAAATCAAGCAAACGCATCCTACTGTACCAAATTCTAAGAAAACTCCAAGATTTTAGTCTTCTATTAAATCGGTGCGAAAGTTTTGATTTCTTAAGTCGATCAGATAACTACGTTATAATATTAGCTTATTCGACTTGTCGATAATTTTCTTGGCTCAATAAATTCCAAGTTATTAAAAGTTATATCGAAAATTCCAGCGAACTTGTCGCGCGCGACAGCCGGCGGAACCTATCGAACTTGCTCCACAATTAATTATTATTCAAAAAATATACCATCAGACAAATTGATTCGGTCGGGTTATAGAGGCCACCACGGCGCATCATCGCACACCATTGCTTTATGGACACAGTCACCGTATCGCCTTCGCCTCGCCGTCAACAAGGCATCAACCAGGCGTCAACCTAACGTATGCACGTATTAACAAAGCGTATCAGTAGCGTCTGTAGTACGTCAACTCGTCTACGGCTAGGCGACGCCTCGCTTACGGCTCGCCGACCGCTGTCCCCTTCCGAGGCGAGGCGATTACGTTACGGTTCCGCTTAGTGTGCGTTGCAGTAGGGAGTTTCATGCAAACAATATTCAACGGCTCGAGGCGATACGGTGCCGATCCCTTTCCGAGTTGATATGTGTGCTGTGACCATTACACGGTGCGAGCTGACATACGAGCTGACATAGCTGTTAAGTTACTGAGGTGCAGCTACTTGCACCGTGTGACCGCATCAAACGTTTTACTTTGATATGCGAGTTGATCAGTTGCTCGGGTGCGAGTTACTACAACAGTTTTTGTTTTCACTGTCCACTCGCCTTCCCCACCACATAGACCTAGGGAATGCCACTATCTACTATGTCGCCAGCTGCGTGCATAGTGTGTTTGACCCAGGGAGGCTAGTCGAGTGCTCCCATGAAAGTACACAGGCACATTAGCTGCCTACTATCACTTCAGCTGCTCGTACTGTGTAACCTATCCTTATGTCTTAAACGACGATGGTTTCAAATCCAACACATTTTTTAATCTATAAATGTCCCTTTACATAGTTATAAACGCCAATAAAATGTGTATATCCTTTGTGAAATCAGCAAGGCCGCATTCTCAAAATTGTCACTAAAAATAATTCAAGCATATTCGATAACATACTGATTATTTTATTTATGAGTATTGAGATTTGAGCATAATATATTTGTACACCATGCTGATATGATTTGTAAATCCTCTACTATTATTAAGCCATACTTTTTAATTAGGGTTGCGTACCCAAAGGGTAAAAACGGGACCCTATTACTAAGACTTCGTTGTCTGTCCGTCTGTCTGTCTCCAGGCTCCAACTCAAGAACGGTAATAGCTAGAGAGTTGAAATTTTCACAGATAATATATATCTGTTGCCGCTATTACAACAATTAATACTAAAAACAAAAATAAATTAATATTTAAGGGGGGCTCCCATACAACAAACGTATTTTTTCTGCCTGTTTTGCTCTATATCAATAATGGCAACCGGTAGGTACTTGAATATTTCACGAAATCCTTAGATATATTTGTGTACTTTAATATTATATAATAATTATAAAATAAAATGTAAAATGAAGGGGGCATACAAAAAACACAAATTTTGGCCTAATTTTGCTCTATAATTGTACGGAACCCTTCGTGCGTGAGTCTGACTCGCACTTGGCCGATTTTTCAATATAATAAATGCGAAAGTGTATCTGTTTGTCTGTTACCTCTTTACGCCCAAACCGCTGAACCGATTTTGCTGAAATTTGGTATGGAGATACCTTGAGTTCCGGGAAACGACATAGAATACTTTTCATCCGGAAAAATGTACGGTTCCCGCGCGATAAACTAATTTTGGCGCAACGGAGTTGCGGGCGTCATCTAGTTTAAAGATAATAATTATTTATTATTTATCGTGACTATGTGCGAATATATTTCAAATAACGAATGAGGTTTTCAATTAAAATAACCATTTTTAATTGGAAAAATTTTTTCAATCAAAAGAAAAAATATTTTAATGAAGACTTATTATGAACTAAATATTTGTATTTAACCAAAACAGATTGAGAAATCAAAGTAAACACAAAATCATTACAGTTTAAAATTGTTTTATACAAACAACGCACAACGCAGAAAAATAATTATATTGTAAGAGAGTTTAAGTTTAACGGGAGTTTTTTTTTTTAACTCAAGTACCTTATTTTTTCACTCAAGTCTTGAATTACTAATCATTAGTTACATACAGGAACTTGAAATATTTACAAAGTAGTTACTCAATCGTTGGGAACCGTGAGAAAAACCGCCTTAACTTGGCCAGCTTTTAAGGCAAAACTTTGTCGTACTTCATTAAAAAAAAAAAACGAAAAAAGTTATCTTAGTACGTCTTACTCCTCTACTGTATAACACGTACTTAAGTTCCCACTTCACTCCACGTATAAAGGGCGAAGCTGGCCTTGAAATTTTGCGGCCCTAGGCTCAGTCCTTATGGCCCTATAGGGAAATCTGACCCTTTTGTAAATCTTTTACTGCGTATCCCAACTCTGGGTTTTATGACTAGATCCACTGACAACTCATGATTTTATTCTTGCGGTCCAGACGTCTAATAAAAAAGTTTTTTTTTTCATATTATGGGCAAAGCAACATATTTTTAACTTTTTTTTAACATACAGAACCAAAAATGCGTTACTAGTTGATGCCTGCAATTCCGTTGCACCAAAATTCGTTTGTCACGCGGGAACTGTACATTTTTCCGGGTCAAAAGTACCCTATATCCTTTCCCGGGACTCAATGTATCTCCATATTATTATATACAAGACCTCTGTGGCTCCGTTGGTGGGCGAGTTGGTAGCTCAAGCCGGGGGTTGCGGATTTGAATCCCGCCGACTGAATAAAAAGTTTCCAAAGTTCCTGGGTCATGGGTGTGTGTTAAAATATATGTGTAATAATAAAAATCTTAAATATATGTATAGTAAAGGGTGTCTCAGCGCCGATCTTCAACTTTAAACACGAATTTCTCGGCAACCTTCGGGGTTAGCTGGAGTGGAGTGGTAGCGTCCGATAGGTGACGAGTGCGGATTTTTTGATCGCCATGGCGGAGTGGTCTGGTGCGCACCGCGCGTACGCTGTAGAAGCGTACGTATGCAATGGGTTTTCGTTGAGTGAAGCACGGCGTAAATTTTGTAGTCGCTATGAAATCCACCGTTTGAGTGATGCCCCGAGTACTCAATTAATTAAGTCGTGGGTAGAGAAGTTTAGAGCGACAGGATGTTTACTACATCATTCAATTGGACCACGAAATAGACCTGTGCGATCGACTGAAAACATCAACCGCGTCACCGCTGCGGTCGCAAAGCTTCCAAGACGCTCACTTAGAAAACATGCTGCCTCTAAGGCGAGGATAAACCCCAATTTGTTATTCCGTGACTCCCGGTTTACCTAGTTCCAATATAATAACGAAGTGTTAAAAAATGTGAGATATAAAGCACAATATTCAAAATACCTTAAACCATAAACATTTTAATAAAACGTAATACTTTGGCTGTAATTTGCGCGAACGTGCCCACAAATTAAGTGAACAGTGTCTTCTAAATTATAAAAAGAGAATAGAATACAACATTTCTGCTAACCCGAAAAGCTTTTGGGGTTTTATTAAAGATAAACGGAAGGGTAACACCACTATACCGACAGTCATGAATAATGGCGACACGATAGCAACAAATTTTATAAATTTTCGTCCGTATTTTCTAGCACTGTCTTAGACAATGATACAGATTTAACTTTTGATGGTGCATTATCATTAAACAACATTTATATTACCGAGAACCAGGTTTCACGAGCAATTAAGAAACTTGACATACGAAAAGGTGCTGGCGCAGATGGAATTCCCCCTGTCTTTGTAAAGCGTTGTAGTTCTGCCCTATCACATCCTCTAACAATTATTTTTAACAGATCATTGCGGGACGGAATATTGCCGGAGATTTGGAAAAGAACCAAGATAATTCCCATTTTAAAAAAAGGCGATAGCAATGATGTTAGTAATTATAGGCCTATTGCAATCATTTCGTGTATCCCTAAATTATTTGAGTCTATAATTTGCCCTCTAATCACGCATCAGTTAGAAAAAAATCTTTCCATCCACCAACACGGGTTTAGAAAAGGCTACTCAGTGGAAACTAACTTGGTAAGGTAAAGGTTTAAAACTTACTTGTGCAATGAAATAGACAGTGGTCGGGAAGTAGACACAATTTATATGGACTTTTCTAGTGCCTTCGACAAGGTTTGTCATGCCCGGCTGTTAAAAAAGTTAAAAAGATATGGCATTGGAGGATCTCTTTTAGAATGGTTTCGATCATACCTAGCAAAGAGACTTTTATATGTTGTTGTTAATGGTTTTATGTCTGACGATTACACAGCAATTTCTGGTGTACCTCAGGGCTCCCACCTTGGTCCAGTACTTTTTTTAGCTTTTATAAATGATCTCTCAGATGCCATACACAATAGTGAGTTCAGTCTATTTGCTAATGATCTTAAAATATACAGAAGCGTAACCTGCGCACTGGATGCTGATCTTATTCAGCAAGATTTAAATAGTATATATTACTGGTGCTGTAGTAACGGTATGGTTCTAAATGCTAAAAAGTCATTTTATCTTAAATTTACACGAAAACGTGAACAAAATAATGTAACTGCAACTTATGCTATAAACTCTGCCGTACTTAAACAGGTTACAGAAATTCGAGACCTGGGCGTGGTTTTTGACTCCAAGCTCAATTTCAAGTCACACATAGATATGCGTGTCAAAAAAGCGTATAGAATGTTAGGATTTCTTAAAAGAAACACTACAGGATTTTTAAGTATTAAGCCTAAAATTATTCTATATAACTCATTAGTTCGTAGCTATTTGGAGTTTTCATCAGTAGTTTGGAGCTCTCGATATATTTCCCACTCCATGCGCGTAGAAAATGTCCAACGTGCATTCACGAGACATCTCGCGTTTCACTCTCCTGGTATTTCTCATCGTGCTACTTATGATTTACGCTTAAAACACTTTAAAATATTGACACTTAGTAATCGCCGAATGATAACTAATATAATTTTCTTAAAAAAGATATTATCCGGAATTATTAACTGCGACAACCTACTTCGTTGTATAAAATTAAATGTCCCGTATCACTATCCTCGTTATCCAATTACCAAATTATTCTACACTCCTAAAAGCAAAACTAACATCCTAAAATACTCTCCCTTATCTAATATCTGTTCTGATTACAACCTAGCTTGCACATCTGTAAGAGACTTAGATATTTTTAATGATTCCTGTAAGAGTTTAAAAACCAAATTAACCAATTATAATACTCAAACTTCTGCTTTCGAAAATTAAAACTCATATCAAGTAATCATTATTACATTTAATAAATAATATATCTACTGTTCTAATGAATGCCGTACCCGCCTATAATTGGCTTACACATAAGTGCATGTTTTAGTTTAAGTTTTAAGTCTAAATGTATTTCTGTGTTTTGCTGTTGGCGAGTCTAATAAAGAAATAAAAAAATAAAATAAAATTAATTTACAAACTTACCTCCGAAAAAACTCTATTTCATCAAAATATAAGTATTAACTAGGATAATTGTACATTTTATTTGAATAAATTGTTAGTAAATCTATATTAAAAATCTTCTTCTATTTATTATATTTATTTCCAAAGATATTAAAAAAAAACATGAAAAATAGAGATATACGCTTGGTCTTTGGTTGTGTGCAAGGTTATCGTTTTTGATTGAGATTAATCCCCGCCTTAAGCTTCCATCGGTCAAGAATTCAAAGAATTTTGGCTTTAGATTTAGAATTTCATCCATATAAAACCCAAATTGTGCAAAAAATTAAAGAAGAAGACTACAACAAGCGAAAAAATTTCTGTCGGAAGATGTTACAGATTTTTTCGGAGGAAAACGAGATGGACAACGTTTATTTTAGTGATGAGTCACATTTTCACCTCGAAGGGTACCTACGTCAACCGTCAAAATTGCCGCAACTGGTCATCCAGCAATCCAAAACAAAAACATCAAAAAGCAGCTGAAGACTAAAATAACGACAGAAGTGAGAGCCATACCAGCGGACATCCTTCGGCGCGTCTCGGCAAATTCACGTGTCCGATTTGAAGAGTGCATTTGCACAGTTTGGATGACAATGCATTATATTGTATGTGATATCACTCTAAATCCAATATGGCCGACCATCCAAAATGGCGAAATAGTTATTTTCTATGGACTTCTACAATATGGATATTAAATGAAAGGGCTTTTTGAGAGTAACTCGAAAATGAATGTAATGTCATACTACATCCAATATGGCGGCTCATCCAAGATAGAGGTATAGTTATTTTTAATGCACTTCTGCAATATGGGTATCAAATTAAAGGGCTTATTGAGAGTAACTCGGAAACGAATTTAATGTCATTCTACATCCAATATGACGTCTCATTTAGGGGAATATAGTTATTTTTAATGCACTTCAGCAATATGGGTATCAAATGAAAGGGCTCATTGAGAGTAAATTGAAAAGTCATGTCATGTCCTGTCGTGCCGTGTCGTGTCGTATCGTGTCGTATCGTAACATGACGTGACGTGTCGTGTCGTGTCGTGTCGTCTTGTTATGTCAAGTCAAAACCAGCCGGGTATTAGAAAATGCCTGGTTGTATCCGGTCATTTTTGTTAAGTAATATTTAATTTTTTAGTCGTAAAATTAAGTACGTTTTCTTAAACACTTAAATTAAGTTAATAGATTTTAACAAATTCTTGAAACAAAACAAACTACGATCAAGCAGACTGAAGAAATCTAATCGGAGATCTAAAAAACAAAAAATAAATTATAAGCAAAAAACTTTTTGAAAAAAGCTTTTATTTAAATACTCTAAAAAGAAAAAAATAAATTTCCCCTTTAAAATTCTAACTTTTAAGTTATAACCTCAATATATTATATAATTTGCATTATAATAAAAGCTTGTCGCGAGACTTAACAATCTGTCAATATTTAATTACTTTAATAAAATAAAAAATATAATATCAGTTTACTCAGTTAAATTGGCACTTACTAGTTTATTATTTACAAATCACGCGATAAGCTTTTATTATCATGCAAATTGTATAATATATTGAGGTTATAACTTAATAGTTAGAATTTTGAGGGGGAAATTTATTTTTTTCTTTTTAGAGTATTTTAATAAAAGCTTTTTTCAAAAAGTTTTTTGCTCATAATTTATTTTAAAACATAGTCACCGAGGCTTTACCCTCACCCTAAAACTTGACTTGATTTGACTTGTAACCTGAATTTGACAAGGTCAAGCCAATTTCTACAACTTTAATCGAAACTCAAGGTAATCATAACATTTGATCACGCCGTTGTTATTATTAATCATTAATTCACGAATGTTACAAAATCTGTAGGCTTAAAATCCAAACTAATATTATAAATGCGAAAATATATCTGTTTGTTACCTTTTCATGCCCAAACTGCTGAACCGATTTTGCTGATAATAATAATAATATAATATATTCTATGGACACTTCACACCCCGTCAGTCTGGCCCAATGCTAAGTACCTGAAGAGTGAAGGACTTGTGTTACGGGTACCAGACAACTAGAAATATTATATTTAATACTTTTATAAAGGGTGTCTCAGCGCCGATTTTCAACTTTGAAAATTTGTATAAAAAAAAAACAAATTGTATTTATAATATTTTTATTGTAGTAAATTAAAGTGTATTAGTGCGGATTTTATGTACGAAATATTACACCGTCAAGGTGTCTTCCATCACGGCAAATGCACTCTTCAAATGTGCATGCAAAATTTCAGCTCGATCGGTTAAATATATCTACTTCAAAATTGAGTTCCAAAATTTCACCCGAACATACATACTTACATACGGAGCAAATTAAATAAAAGCTTTTAAAAATAGAAATAAATTAACAAAGAATCTCCATTTTGAAGTCGGTTAATAAAACATGTTCCACGTGAAAGCTATAAAATATAAGTAGATTCACTTATATTTTAGGAATCTACTGCTTATTAAGTGGAAAATGGTATGCATAATATAATATACTGAAGCAAAAAAATGTCATTGCTAAGTACTCACTTTGCTCGATCGAGCCAATAACGTCAAGCAAAACCCGCGGCTCGGTCCACACATTCAGCATTGCTCGATAGTTTTCCATCGAGCTGGTTCGATGCGAGCCTTCGAGCCGTGAGTTTTACGGTCCACACAGTAATTAGGTATTACTCGATTTGGAGTAAAACTATCGAGCAAACCCGTATGTAAGTACCTACTTAGCAATACACGAAATAGAAAATTAATCTTGTATGACTCAACGCAACAGCCAACATACGCCAACGAGATATTATCTCACACTCGAGATAATTAAAAACTACTCGTCTCATAATGTCAAAATCTTGACATTATTTCGACAAAACTCTACAAAAATGTGTTATTTCGATGATAGATCTACGCGAGAACAAAATATGTTTGTCATGCTAGGGTCAATAGAGATGAAGAGACAAACCATCAAACATCGAGAAAACATGTAGAGTGAGATATCTCGTTTGGCTAGGCAGGCAGTACGTTCATAAAATAACTGTTGATTTTATTATTTTTATTACACCTTAAATTCCTTAAAGTAAGTAAATGAAAAATTAAACTATTAAAACTAGTTTAAATCAATATTTCGAATTTTAAGGTAAACTCTATTAAAATTTAACCACACAACAAATTAATAATAATATGTGCTGTCCAAAGAATATTATAAATACAAAAGTGCGTCCGTCTCTCTGTTACCTCTTCACGCGCAAACCACTGAACTGATTTTGCTGAATTTTAGTACGGATATACTTCCCAGTATTGAAAATAGGATACTTTTTATCTGTGAGAATTGAGGATTTCGGCGCAACGAAATTGTGGGCGTCATCTAATACTTATTTGATTTTTATCTTTTAAAATATCACAATTCCATTTGGATTACACCAACAACTAAGTAATAAGGAATTTAAATCGTTTTTAAACGTTTTCACCGAAAAAGTTTTTCAGCTTCTAACTAAGCTACGTGATGAGAATAAATCTAATTAGAGATTAAAAGATTTACTTTTAACCTTAGATTAAAGCGTTCTGGTGAAAAGAGAAAAAAAGTTCCAAAATTAAAATTGTATTTTTTTATTATAACATCTAAGTGATATTGTTGCTTTTTAATATCATGTATACTGTTATTACAAAAAAAAATCATCAAGTATATTCAATTAATTAATGTTATGCCGGTTTTTAATGGGAATTAAAAGTTAGAATTACCTATAAATATAAAAATAAAGTTTTTCCAAGGCGTCTCAATGTCAGACGCGAATTATTATCAATAATAAGTTTAAAAAACAATAAAAATACTTTAAAAAGTTTCCAACTTACCTCGAGTTTACAATTTCAATTTCACAAAAGTTTACATAGTAAAACTTTCTTAGTCAACCACTCAACCCATGTTTTTTTAACCACTAACATTCAACCATTCAACCACTACACTCACAACCACTGTGACGTATTTTGCGCGCGAAAAAATCAAATATGGCCGCCGTGACGTGACGGCTCGCTTCCCGGTGCTCTACTAGAGCCAACTCCGTCGGTTCTCGTTACTTTCTATGCGCCGTACGATGCGCAACTTTTTAAATTTAGTATTCTTTTTTAATTATTTTTTTACTTAGCCATTTATAGAGGCTTGGTACACAAATATGCTATAACTTATGGATTAAAAATCATTTTAAATAACATAAAATATAGTAAGTAAACGTAATTATTTAAGTAGGTACTTAATTAAATTAATATTTTAGGTGCTATACAAAATGATTAAAGTTTAGTGAATAGGTATAGTAATCTAAAATTGAATTGTGTACAACAAAAATTTTTAGATTTGTTGTAAGTATCGGAATTTCATACACTTCAGTAAATTGAAGAGACCAGAGGTCGCTTTTCCACCTTAATAATTTTAGTACAGCCAATCTATCAATATAGTATTGTAAAGAGATATGTAATGTAAACTTTAAAAAGTATCGATAGATAATCTTTGAATCCACTAAAAATAATTACCAAGTTTTTCAACGTTTTTCATTCATTTTCTGGCGTTGCGTTGACATTGCGAAAAACTATACAGTTCATACGTTATTTTGTTCATACGTATGTTTCAGATTGATGTAATAGAAAATAAAAAAAATACGCGTGGCACTCGGAGACTGCCGCGGTAAAGTTATTGCATAGCATTTTTATCAACTTATAATTTGCGTACGTCTAGTCGCACGCCCACAAAAACCGCGTTGCCAGACTTGCAACACGTTGCCAGACTTGAAACACGTTGCCAGACTTGCAACACGTTGCAAGTCTGGCAACGCCGCACCGCTGTGTCGGTCGAAGTGGTCGTGTTAGGTTTTTTTCGTTACGCAATTTTTTGATTCGGTTCCCGCGCTTGAATTCCACAATAGAAGCTATGCTATATCCCAAATAACCCAAGATAGTCGAAAATTAAATCATTACCCTAACTACTGGTTCCTGGACCGGATTGGAGAATGTTAATATTGGTAGCTGATCCAGCATCGAAACAGCTTAGCTGCCACCAGCTTCTGTATCAATTTAAACCAGTTTTTAGTGTTGGTGCTGGTGATTATAATGTTCTTTAAGAACATTATAATCACCAGCACAATCGATGGATTGGTGATCGAATACGAATATACACGTTCGTAATCGCTTGCCCATCATGGACCATAGTAGAGAGAGAGAGATAGAACGGATATAGGCTGTCTCTCTCGTCTAAACGACACTAGCCGAATTTTTATTTCGGATCAAGATTAACGAATTCCGGTATCAAAAATAAAACCAGTTTAAAATTAGCGTCTCTGACGTCACTTACGACTTATACCTTTCACTCAATCTGACGGTACCATTACGAAAAATTCGGTCAGTAACCAACCGGCTCGTTGGTCTAGGGGTATGATTTTCGCTTAGGGTGCGAGAGGTCCCGGGTTCAAATCCCGGACGAGCCCAAATCCTTTTTTGGGGAGTACATTAAACTAATCACGGAAAAAAACAAAACATACGGCATCCAACTTATGATTAACACGAAAATACTACCGGAAAAAGTACGAGTGGTTATTATTTTTGGTATAGGTTTAAAATTGTAATGTATTGAAATTCTATGATATATTTAAAAATATCTAGATCTAAGTATAAAGAATAAATTATGCACACTGTGCCAAAAATAATCATCTTATCTACCTAAGAAAAAAAGGGTATTCAACTAGAATGGTGTTGAATGTTTTAAATATTTTGTATAATACAAAATAATACTTATCAATGTCCTATTTCTCCTATCAATCAATAAAATACTATCGACAACAAAACAAAATATAATATCTTTATTGTACGCTGCGCTGTAAGCCCTGATTAAACCTGTACGACAATGGTACAGAGTTTATATTATTATTATTATTATTAAACAATGTTAATTTATAGTAACATAATATACTAACTATAAATTTAGTAACCAGAAAAGGCTTAAAAACTATTATTATTGTAGAAAAACCGTGGTTGCTTGGAAATGGTTCCGTAGGCGTTGGAGTTAGTTTCATTAAGAGGATACAACAGGGGCTAGAGAAATGAAAAAAAAGTACGTGTAATATCTATAGCTGTCTCCCTTACCTCAAGCCTATACCGCAGAACGCGATAGAGACAACTGCAGAAAATCCTGAAAACCAACGATTCGTTGTCCCCTGATTCCTTCTCCAAAACTTAACCGATTTAAGTACTTTTTTCATTAAAGATTAAAAAAAGGCTTGAGCTGTGTTCCTATGTTTTGCTTTTTTTTGTATAATCTAGCCAAATCTGTTTTCTGGACGTTTGAACACAGCGGAAAATCTGGCCATTTTTTTAGGTTTTTGAACGTTCATATCTTATTTAATAATTTAATTATGAAAAAAAAGTAAACATAGGGACATTGTATTAGTGGCCGTAGATATTCAGGAAAAAAATTATAACTCTACTAGCATTATCCAGGGAGGAAACAGGGGACAACGTTTGTATGGAAAAAATGGCGGTGTGGAATCCTCTTAATAGCGAGTAATGAACTGCATTTGGTTTTGAACTGCTTTTTAGGGTTCCGTACCTAAAACGGGTAAAAACGGGACCCTAGTACTGAAACTTCGGTTCTTGAGTTACAGCCCGCTACAGACCCGCTACAGCTAGACTTTTGAAATTTTCATAGATTGTGTATTTCTATTGTCGCTATAACAACAAATACTAAAAACAAAATAAAATAAATATTAAAGGGGGGGCACCCTTACAACAAACGTGATTTTTTGGTCTTTTTTGCTCGTAATTAATAATGGTAGCAGGTACGTACGGAACCTTAAAAATAAAATTCGTAAGAATTTCAACTTGTATCTTATATCTTTAAACGGCTCCAACGATTTTCATGAAATTTAGTATATAGGGGGTTTCGGGGGCGATAAATCGATCTAGCTTGGAATCATTTTTAGAAAATGTCATTTTATTCGTGTTTTACCGAATACCGAGCAAAGCTCGGTGAAATAGCTAGTTTGTTGATTAATTGTTAATAACAAACATCTTAAAGGCTGTTAGGCTGATAACCGATCTCTCTAATCTCGGTTTTCGATTTGGTAAATTAATTAATTCTATTTTGAGACGAATTTTGTAATACATAATTGTTTTGTTGTTCATAACATTTTTTCACTTAAGTGGTAATTAGGTTTTAAAATATTGCGTTGCTTAATTATAACGGGCTTTGAGCGCGGCGACCGAATCAAGACATTCCGTAACAAAAAAAATCTAACATGTCCCACTCCGTCCGGCACAGCGCAGCGGTGCGGCGTTGCAAGACTTCGGCACGGTGTTTGTGTGCGTGCGACTAGACGTATACGAATTATAATTACATCATTTGATAAAAATGCTATGCAATAGCTTTACCACGGCAGTCACCAAGTGCCACACTTTTTTTATTAAAAAAAAATCATAATTGAATAATTCAAAGATGATTTCGATCTAATAGATTTTCTGTCACTCTTTATTAACTTATAGCTAAGAAAATCTTATATATAAAATTCTCGTGTCACATAGTTAGTTACCGTAGGTACTCCTCCGAAACGGCTTTACTGATTTTTACCAAATTTTATATGCATATTCAGTGGGTCTGAGAATCGGCTACTGGGTACTTTTTATATTGATAAGTGCATTTATTGAATAAATAATAGTAAATTATTACAACTCGAGACTGACGGCGACCACTGTTTGTGCGACGGGATAGCGATGGACGTTGCCATGGTGCCATACTTATAAGTCACTTCAATAAAATAATATGGGCTAAATACTTATATGGCAAAACAACGTTTGCCGGGATAGCTAGTATCATTATAAATTTCTATGATGTTATAGTTATGGGTAGAAATAAAATATTGTTTGTAAACGCATTTTTTATTTAATTTCCAAAAAAATCTTACATTAAATGATTTTTATAAAACGGTTCCAGTCATGTACATTTTTACTAATTCCATAAGGAAATAGATGTATTTAAAGGAAATAAATTATAACATGACTGAAAATGTTTTAAAAATATTCTTACACGCTAAATAACATCTACTAAAAATGCACGAAATTTCCAATAAGAGAAATAAAGTAAATATATTATGATATTATAATTCTTGTAAAATAAAAAATAAGAAATAAAAACATTGTAATGAATATTCCCTTTATCATTTCAGTTCCTTATAGTAGCATTAAACTATGGCAGTGCTATTTCTTAATATTCAATCAATTATTATAATAATAGAGCTAAGAGAGATATTTTTGAGCCATAAGATGATACTGGTATATATTTTCTGTTTACTGGCATAATAATATGTATACTGGCATATACTTGAACATAATACGTTGAAACAAAGAGGTGGACTGAGAAAATCACAGTATGTAATTGGTAAATTGGTTCCAATGTGTGCGGGAGAAGTGACACCTAAAAAGTAGTGAGTCCTGCATCATTTGATCGGGTTATATCAATTCAACGTTAGTCGTAGTGTGTCGGCTGGATTTGACATAACGCCACCAAAACGTAGATCAATCTGACTATGAACCAACTCCTCTAATTTTTTCCTCAGTCCCTCCTAACAAAATGGCACTTAGTAGCATTCCTCTCTGTCAGCGTTGTCGGGCCAGTCGCAGACGTTGAGTTTGGTGTTGAAGACAGTGCCGGGCTTGCACGTGAACTGGAGAGGCTTGCCGTTGTCGCAACGCCAGTACTGGAATGAAAAAATTGCATGAAAAAAACGTTCTTCCAAATGAGACCACCAAAACGACACCACCGGTGGTGTATCTAGTCCATATGACCCTGGTGATGTCAAGATGACCATTTAAGTAACAGATAATAAACTCTGCTTGATCTTCATTATTGGAGTTTTCATATCAACAACTAAGCAATAATGTAACATCACTAATAGTCGGTGGTGTTATATGGTCTAGAGATTCCATATTGTCACCGGTGGTATCATTTTGGTGGCGTCAAGTGGAAAGATAAAAAAAAACAAGCCGAACGCAGAACCTTCTCCTTTTTGGACGGTAAAATGGCTCGAGACTCGAGAAGAGCACGTAAATAATACGGCCTTTTCTTTTAATGTGTAGCAAAATTTTGTGAACTTATCACCTGACAATTAATTTGAAATCTATTTTTTATACTCAATATAAAGATAAATATAAACACACACCGGATATAACATAGACGGCAAAACAACTGCTAGTCTATCTATATTTTATAAAGGCAAAAGCTTATTGACTGATAAATTGACACAAGGAAAATAGAGCTAGAAAATTTTCTTCAAGGAATCTTTCCTCTTGGGAATGCGTGCGAAATTATGATATAGATATATGTAGAAAATATTTTTGATAATTACACCCCTAAGGGGATTAAAAAGGGGAATCAAATTTTGTAGGTAATTTTGCAAGCGCACACTGTTCGTACAAAATATACTCTGTTATTTCCAAGTTATTTCCCTACTAGCGGTCCTAAAGCACCGTTGTTTAGGATATAATTCCGATTTAGGTGTTCGATTCTCAAGATTCGAATACCATTTCGATTGCAGACTTTGTTACTGCTAAACAACATGTACGCACACGAGTAATAGAAAGGGCTTTCGAAGCTCTAGAATCGGACCCCTGTTTAATAGCGTGAACAGAACAAATGCCAGCTATTTGTGACAGTGCAAGTAATGCTAGCAGTTTGTTAGTGTAAGTAATGCTTACATCCGTCATATGTGATAAGAAATGTGCATTTTCTGCTTATACGGGATATGAACATTTACCTTAGCAAGCGACCATTATAGCTTAAGATGTAACTTTAGTAACAATATGAAAAGATTACAAAAAAAACAACAAAAAAAAACAAATCTTAGTTTTGTTTATATGTATATAAAACTTTGCCCTTTCTTTATTTATCACCATATTAGTTATTAGACAAAGCTATTTCATATTAAATTTTTAAGAACCTATTGCTTAGTTTCATAAAATACATGAATAATGTATAAAAAATTTAAATAACAAAAAATTAAGCGAAATTATTTTACAAGCCAAAGTGAATCGCTTTCGTCACTTAAGTTTATATTTGAAATTAGAATTTCCAGAACTTTCTATTGAAAGAACACTTTAATAAAGTAAGGACATGCTACGTCTAGCCACAAAATTTCTCTATTATTTAGTGTCCCAATGAAGCATAAGACTTATTTAACTCGTATAGTTACGCTTATATAAATTTCTTACGACGAATCCCTTTTTTTCCTTCGTAGATTGTATACAGAAAATTAAAAGTGCAAAGAGTAAGAATGATATATTATAATATAATATATAGATAATATAAGACTAATATTATTAATTTTATGCAGCAATCTTGACTGCAATGTTTTGTTCTATCGTTGCGGACTAGTTATTGAAATGAAAACTAACCAAATGCAAATATCACTTGTTATAATAATATAATACATAATAGTTTATTTGGTCTAGTTTTTTCTTTATTAAACCACAATGTATAATAGAATGATAACGTAAGATATTTCTACATAGTCTACTACTTTTAAAGTAATTACGGAGGTTGTTCTTAGAGACCTATCCTTACTATCAAAATAATTGGATAAGGTGTTTTTTTTTAATCAAGTGAAAGTGATTTACCTTATCACAGGTCCCCTTGACGGGCATGTAATCGTCGTTCTCGGTGCACTCCGTAGGGCTGTCCACCTCGTTTTCCTGGAATTAAGTGAATTTGGTTATGATGAACTAAAATGAACTTTTTTATGCTTTTGACAGCCCTAGTTGTAGACTAGGGCTGTGAAAAGTTATTTTGTAACAATTGGCTCTTGAGGGTCCATCACTTTGGAATAGGTACCTCAACATTGATGTCAAGTTTGTCAATTTATGTTACATACAGTTCTTCTGTGGTAAATAATAATTGAATGGGTCATTTAGAAACGCGACGCATTGCATCGAGTCGTAACATTGCAATGTGAACTCTAAATAAAGCTTTGCTACTAACTTTATTTTGTAACATGAAAAGAATCTACTTTGAACCGTGATGAATAACCATAATAGCCATCATTATCGCGAAGCTATAACATGACCAATCGATAAAATATGAGCAATCATTGACAAATATTATGTTCATTACTAATCGCTTATATTGGTCACACATGAACCAACCTTTCTGATAAAAACTTTACGCGCAGGGCCTATAGCAACGAATACACGTTCTTAATAGTTTATCCTTTAGATAACGGCCGGATAGGCAGGAAGTTAGCTATAAATAACCTATATGAGACTCTGAAATTTATGTCAGTATTAAATCACATATTCCATTGATTACCTCACGGCCTTCTACCATTATTATGACGGGTTTAGATTTATGTGCACCTGAAAGTCCATACGGGCAGGCCGATCGATCAGATCGGACTGGTCGCACCGACAGGCCTCATGTACAATATCATACACGATCAATTTCAACATAGCACAGTCCATTCTCTATATCTGTGGCCCGTATTATGTGATTTTCGGTCTACGGCAACAATGTGGTACATTCAGTTTTATTTTCCTCCTGACCGGATGGTCAGGTCGGTTGGTTGCGATCGATCGGCTTTTACGTATATGAAGACCTTTAGGCCGACTGGATTCCTAATCGCATATCAAAATGTTATGTCCTCAGGCCTTTAGGTCGATGCCAGTTTGTTCTTAGCCTCTTTCGGTTTCATAAAGAGAGACTGCCACCTGCCAGGCCTCAGCACTCTCGAGCAAGTGAACCAAACTCGAAAGCGTCCCGCCCAAGCACCGCCATGAGATCATGGCGCTCCACGGCCCAAAGGTGTCCTGGGCCTGGGCCGCAACGCTACATTCATGGCAGGCTGGCGTAGGGTCTCTCCTGGTGACCTTACATAAGCGAAAAAAAATGCAGTAATCTTTCTTATTGACAAAGCAATAGGAAATAACACAGTCTAACATAAGGCCAAGAGACTTACCGATGGTGCTTCCTCAGGTACTTCAGCTATGGTTTCTTCTGTGGTTGTTGACGTTGGTTTCGTTGTCGGCGCAACCGTTGACGTGGTTGACGGTTTCTTGGTGGTTGTGGTTGTGCTTGTGGTTGGTGGTCTGGTAGGTCCCTTGGTTGTGGTATAGATGACGGGAGCGCCTTCGGATGGGTCAGGGGTAGTAGACGGGGGTCGCGCCCATTCAGGCTGGAAAGAAAATATAATGTATTTAAAGAAATAAAACTCTTAACATACTAAATACTAGATCATTTACTAGCGGCTCCTGTCGCGAAAATGAAGAAGTTTCGCTGTAAACGAACATGTAGCTAATTTATGTATATTATTTACTAGCGACCCAGCGTACTAACTGAACGTTGTTTTTCCGTATAAATTATTTCTAGTATCAAAATAAAAAGTGGGTATAAACCTATTCTCAGGCCTAAATATAAATGTACATACAAAATTAAACTCGGTTCACAATCGTGCACAAACACTGTGGCACGAGAATTTTATGTAATAGAAGATTTGCCAAAAATACATAAAATAAAATACATATTTCATAAAAATAAAATAGGTTCGGTAGTTCGTAAAACCCATTCAGACAAACAAACAAAGTCTACAGATTTATAATATCAGTAGATATAGATTTCAAAAGTGGGAAGTATTTTTCCTTTTTAACGGGTCATATTACTATGAGCTGATTATTTAAAATTGAACAACTGCAATCCTTGAAAGTCAAACTCAGAGACATAATAATGATTAAACTTCAATTCAATGTTTGACATAAAATGTAAATCTTCATTTAATTACAGTTAAGTAATTAATATTCATATTTCGTCTACTGAGTGCGGCAGTAAGATTAAACTATTAGAATACAGAATGTGAAATATCTTCAAATCTTGTGATTTACAGTATAAACGTCAACAGCTAATCTTTATTAAAACTTAAAAGCTATTTCGATTTCACGGATATAAGATTAACCCGCAATCACTGTTTGTTCCTCTGCCTGGAAAACCGACTTTATTGGACTAACTGCTACTATTTTTGTATCTTATTTTATGGCTTTTTCCCGCAGCTAAGTAAATACTTTTTTTTTTAAATAAGGGGGCAAACAAGCAATTGTTTTGCCATATAAATTATTTCTAGTATTAATATAAAAAGTAGATAAATGCCTCTAAGGCCTAACGTTGTACATACAAAATTTAATCAAAATCGGTTGAGCCATTTTGGAGGAGTTCGCGCACAAACACAGTGACACGAGAATTTTATATATTAGATAGATAGAGAACCAAAGAATCAAACCTAAAAGTCGATTAAGAGATTAAAGTGTAACCTTGTGGTGGATTAACTTCGATAAGGCGGGGATTAGGTTCTTTCAGCGTCAGACAAGGGCCGGGAAACTGCTGAGCACTTACTAATAGTATAAAATATGTATAATGTGTCCGTCTGTTTCTCATATAGAGACAGACGGATAAAGGCTGCTGAAACGGTCAAGATGAAAGGTATGAAGATACATAAAGAACCCGACAAAATGTAAAAAAAATATTCAATAGTCTAGACTCCAGTTATTAACTTTTTCGATGAAATTCCCCTAGGTACTAGAATAAATTGAAGTGAGAAAAGACGTGGGAGAGCCATGCTTCCGCATAAATGGGCCGGCTCGACCGGAGAATTACCACGGGCTCACAGAAAACCGGCGTGAAACAGCGCTTGCACTGTGTTTCGCCGAGTGAGGGAGTTTAACAGAGGCCCAATCCCCTACCCTTTTCCCTTCCCTACCCTCCCCTATTACCCTATTCCCTCTTAAAAGGCCGGCAACGCACTTGCAGCTCTTCAGATGCTGCGAGTGTCCATGGGCGACGGAAGTTGCTTTCCATCAGGTGACCCGTTCGCTTATTTGCCCCCTTATTTCATAAAAAAAAATCAAAATAAATTTTGTCCCTATCTGGCAGTTAGTGAAGTCGCTTGACAGACACCGACAAAACGTAAATTAATCTATATATACATTATAGTCTCAATTTTTAAAAGAAGAATTATTGTACTGTATTTATTGGCTACCAAAAATTTACAAAAATCGCTTCTAAAGTGTTCCAAATAAAGGCAAAAGCCAATACAAAGTTGAGTCCAAAGTAAAAGTAGATAAAAGTTCGCCCTTCATTTGGAAGTTTTGTCGTGCCCTGCTATTCCGCCCTTGGCCCTTCGATATCGAACAAACTGCTTTATTAATTAACTCAATAAATTACTAACACTAAGGGCCTGTTTCACAACTTCCTGATAAGTGCCGAATAGGCTATCCACCACTTAACTTGACAGATGAAGTATGGAGAATCTGTGAAAAAAGTTGTGAATAGCCTATTCGGCACTTTATCAGAAAGTGGTGAAACAGGCCCCTAGAAGCATTAATTAATGATAACTCAACTTTAGGCTCCATACGTTTTTGGTCAAACTCTCCATTAAATTAAATATGTACATATTATAACACAGGCCAACAAAATTAAAAATATATTTGGTGCCTGAAAACTAAAACCTGTAACCTGTAATTATTGGAATTTGTGCCCTGATCATATTATGTTTCTAAGAAACCAAAACTACTGTTGGTCTATGTATATCTGAGTGAAGACGTAAATAATTATTGTTAATATGCTGTACGCATTTCTATACTTTTTTACTTAAAGGTGGAAGTTGTTTTCGCGGAATATTGCTAAAAATAATAACAAACTAAATTTAAACTGTGGATTTCCGCAAAGTAACGAATGCCTAGCGGAATATATTAACTTTATGATGTTAACTGAACTCCTTCCAGTGTCTTAATGTAACGTTGGGACTTGGGAGTTGGGACAAAGTTTAAAACAAAATCGATATATTTTTTCTTTCTTATGATCTTTTATCGAAATATATTTGGAAACTCCTGCTGAACTTTCTAGACGAAACTCTCTTCATTTGAAAATATTTTGAGCTTAAGGTGGCTTTCCAATCTTTGTCACAAAGTAGCATTTTATTTGAATTACGGGTCGCGGTCGCTCGCGGCAAATATCCGAAAGCCACCTTAAGGTGACTTTCCGATCTTTATAGAAAGCGACCGCGAACGACAAAAAGAACAAGTGCACTGGCACTTGTTTGACTTTGTTTGTGTAGGTACTGACCTAGGCTATAGGCACAATAGACATAACTACCAGTAGTTCGACTGCAAAGAAACGGACAGGTTTCGATATCTGTCAAATTCGTCGGGTTTCACTAGGATTATGAACGGAATGTGCCTCGCGCTGGCTGATATAATTTATTTTTAAATATTTAAAATAAAGATTTCAAAATTGGATTCTGCCAATTTTAATCGCTTGTGCCAAAACACAAACAACAATACGACCAAAGAGGAACACGTCCAGCGAATATGTCATAGTTTTAAATTCGTAGGTAACAAGTTAACAACCCTAGCGACGATTTTCGTCATAATACGTCAAATTTAAAAATTTCAACATCAGCTCTAAGTCGGCATACTCTATCATTCTGTCTACTCTGCTATAGGTTTTTTATTTTCTGCCGACATTAGTTTAGCGACCCATGCCGCCGCTCCTTTGTAATGGCGTAGACTGTAGAGCCAAATGAAACCTAGACTAGGGTCTAGGAGCTAGATCTTACTGTGGAATTTTTTTTAACTTTAGTCGGTCGTGGTCGCTTGCCGCGTTGATCGGAAAGTCACCTTTAGAATTAATGTTTTAAGATAAGCCAAAAGCATATTAAGTGCACAAGTGGAATATTACTTTATCTCTAGAACTTAAGTTGGTACCTATTAGGTTCTGAACCTAGGCGCACCCCAAATTAGTATTCATTAGGATACCTACGATAAGCCCTTAATTGGGATTTGATCTTGGAATAGACTTTCATAAAATTAATACTGTTATAACCGACACACACGTTCGAATAGCCAAACAAGTTTTATTATTTCAATAAAATTAATTTAGTGCTTTTTATATTACTTACTTAAATTCTATAAACTAACGCCAATTTCAGATTTTTTTATTTTTGCGCACTAAACATCACCAAATTTACCCATAAGTGAAAATTAAAATATAAATACTAAAACTAAAGACTCTACTGCAATGGTTTTCTTTCTAGAAAAAGTCGACATTGACTTCGAGCGTGTATATAAACTATAACAATACTATTATGATGATCGAATAAGATTTCTTATTATCGAAAAAAGTTGTACCTACACTGAAGTTTGAGTAAATCGACCAACTTATTCAAACGAGTGAACTATAGTAACTGATAAATAATTCTTATAATAAAAAAATACAATTATTTTAAGCCAATTAACACATTCGAATGTCTAAATCAGCTTACATATTTTGATCCAACATTCGACCCAACATATTCGAGCGTGTGAATCGCCCATCCAATTAGTATTCTACGTACCGTAGGTGTAGTGTTGCCGGCGCGAGGAGGGGGCACAGTGTACGACCTCATGTGTTTGTCAAGGAGCTTTATAAGAGGATTCTTCTCGCCGCACAGTCCTCTAAAGTCGTCCATGTCTATGGCCCAGGTCATTGCCCCCAGGTATCCCTTTTCCTTGATCCAGTTCATCTTGATCTCGATGCTGGTGGGATCCTCGTACCCAACCCACTGGGTTCCCTTGTAAGCATAGGGACACTTGCCCTGCTCATCCCATTTCTTGGTCCATTCAGATCCGGGCTTATCGACGTAGTCGCAGATCTAGAAAGAGATAGAGTACTTAAAAAAGAGAGATAAAACATTTTAAAAATGATAATAAAGTTTTTTTAATATTATAATATTAATAGCCCCCACGCTGATTGCCCTTCCAGTAGTGATTTTATTGAAATTCATCCCTTGGGTATAAATTTATTGTACACACACTCGGGCACTATACAGTGCCCGAGCGTGTGTACAGGAGAACACTCTATTAATAAATATTATGTAAAGATGAGATAAAAAATTAGTATTAAAAACATTTTGTAAAAGTAGTAATAAACAATATTTCATGGCTGGCTCCTTTAATTTAGATAAAAGTTTTCAGTACATTCTCTTAGATACAAAATATTACAATGGAGTTAAATACCTATGCTTTAAAATATAAAATGATTTATCAGTATTGTATAAGTTTAACACCCAATTAACAAAGTATCGTAATTTAAAACTTTTAACATAAATAATGTTTAGAATAAAAGCTGTTAATAAAGGGTTTAAAACATAGTTTCATGACATCCAAATGTTATCGAACTCTGATATATTTAATATTCTAACCAAATAAACCTCGCCTTATCGCTGTTGGTAAAGTCATAGTTTTGAAATTACTTAAGTTTGATTATTACAGAATTGATCTATGAGTATGTTCTAAAATGTAACCCAGTATTCTGTCAAGTGCTCAAGACGTCTTGCATATGATGTCATATTGTACTGATGGGTCTCTGGTCGGACAAGTGTGACGTATTAAGGTGCCCATACACGGGACAATTTGTCGTTTCGTTCGATCGTCAAGAAAATCGTTCAATCGATCTTTTGAACGTAAAATCGTTTGCGATATTGCTACACATGTACAATTTGTCGTTCGATTTTAACATCGAGGAGATAAATCGTTACGATAATTGTCCCGTGTATGGCCACCTTTATAATGACATCCCAACAACATCATATACGTATTGACGTATGTTTTGATACGTTGTTTGACAATGCACAGTCGTATGTTTTGAAACGAATCAACGACGTCGATTCTAGACATCATGAGCTCTGCCCTTTATACTGGGTTCGATTTCGGAATATACGCCTAATATTTACCTAATTACAATAACGTTCTTGTCACTAAAAGTATCTTCTTGAGTCGTAAATGAAGCTTAACTTTAAACACCTGTTAAAATACAGGAAACACCTGTGTCTTTTAGTTTTATCTCTGCTACCACCCAATGGTTGACTGGTAGAAAATTCCCTATAGCATTAAGTCCGCCATTGTTACATGATTGTGCAAAAAGTATAAATAAATAAATAAAAATACGTTATTTACGCGATTTGATGTTAGGTTATGTTAGCGGCGGATAGAGTGAAGGAACTCACTGTTATGGGACTTTCATCCTTATTAACTTCAAATTTATCTCATAATAAGCCCAGAATCCCGTGGCATTAGTGTACGGGGCAGGGTATCCACCTCCTGCCTCCTTGTTGATGTATGTCCCTGGGTTATAGTAGTTGTTGCCGGCAGATAGAGTGAAGCAACTCATTACCACGGGATTTTCGTCCTTATCAAGCTCAAACTTACCTCATAGTAAGCCCAGAATCCTGTAGCATTAGTATACGGGGCAGGGTCTCCACCTCCTGCCTCCTTGTTGATGTAAGTCCCTGGGTTGTAGTTGTTGTTGCCAGCAGATAGAGTGAAGGAACGTCCGTAGAATGGCACTCCGACTACCAGTTTATTGGTAGGACAACCCTTCTCCTCCCAAAGGGCTAGGCCGTCATTCTAGAAAACAGAAAAATGTTTTTACTTAATTCAAATTGGTTACAAACAAAGGTTTTCTTAATGTCCTAGTAGGAAGGTTGAAGGAACCACCACCGGTTTGGAAATTTTACCATAAACCAGGATTCAGAAATTATCAGAAACGCAGCTAGAAAAAATAGCAACTTTTTAGCAATAACATGATAGAAAAGTCTAAGGATTTATATTATAAAGGATAGAAATATGAGAAATTATGTATGAATGATATGCGATCGCTTCCGAATCGTTTCCGACTAGTCATGACGACAAATAAGCGTATTTGCAAAACGCCTACTAAATTATGTAATGACTATGTTACAAACTATTGACAAATAAATGTGTAGTGAAATATCAACAGACATACACTAGATTAAAACGGCACACAAACATTTACTGTTTGCCAAATTAATTTGTATGCATATACTCTATAATCTAGCTCCAATTTCGTTCCACAAACAGCGACCGAAGTATCTATTATGATATTCGATTGTCGCGAAATTGTAAATATTTACCGACTTCTATGTAGATGATATTTTATGCAAGATATCTACTTGTATTGTTAGTTATAGGTAGCTAATCGTTAATTGTTAAAATTGCCTAAGGGTAAGACCGCATTAGACGACACTACACTGCAGAGGCGACGCATCACGGCAAAAAGTTTCGTGGACGAAATTGTATGACCTAAGCCGCACTACGCGACAGCGACGCTGCGCGACACAAAACGTCAGTTCCATGGAACGTGAAATCGTATTGCGGTCTCACCTTTATCCTCTTTAAGCAATGATTATAAAAAACATAATATAATATCATAGCAGGCCCGGATCTAGGGGGGGCGAGAGGGTGCACGTGCCCCAGGCAGCAAAAATTGGGAGGCGGCCGGAGGCCACCTCCCAATCTTTTGCAGCTTTCTTTACCGCCGCGTGCGCCACCGGTGGCCCACCGCGCTACTACGTCAACGTTGTTTCGCAGAATTATATCTGTTGCTAATAGACTTGGAGGCATCACTTGTCACCAGGGACCTCGGCCTGACATAAATTCTCACCACCGCCACTTCAATTCAACAAAGTTGCGTAGAACTCGTTCTGCGGTTAAAACCTATATGACCATGAAAATTATTACCTATTTTTGCTTGGAGGGCGGCAAATTGGGATTTTGCTCCCCCCTTTTTAAAACGTAGATCCGGGCCTGTATCATAGTCTTTAAGGGTATTTTTTCTTGCTATGCCTGTTCTCACCCACACTCGGATCTAGTCCGCATGCGGGTGACAGCATGCTTCCTGCTGCTACCTCCTTTTAACCTCTACGACCCTAGTACTCACCACGTTCAGTTTCTCATAAGCCCACTGGTCGTGCGGGCGGCGGTACAGCGGGGAATGGACGTCGGCGAACCCGGCCCAGTTGCCCCTTAAGTCGTACGACATCACGTGGATCGCATCCAGGAGTCTGCAAGTTGAGGTTATATTAGCCTGGTACTATCAGAGAAGTTGTTTCCTAGACAGATGGCGGTCCTATTATAGTAATTTGGTCGCGTTAAGTCAAACTCATCCGACCGATAACAGCTAACATTGAATTGACATAAGCCGACCAAATGAAGTAGGTCCTACAACTGCCTAGGAATTAATTTCTTCGATGGAACAATAATAAAAAAATCGCCACCTCGGTCCAGTGGTTTAGACCGTGGCTCTTGAATCGAAAGTCGTGGAATTCCCGCGTTGGAAACGTGTTATTTCAAAGTTTGGTTAGGACAACGCTGATCATCTGATTGTCTGACAAGTAAGATGATTCATAGGGTGAGCATGTAAAAAGTTTTCCTGGACACCAACTGGCGAGAAATCAGGGCAGGACAGCCTTATTTCCATTTTGTCAGATAATCATGTGATTAGCCCGCATTATCCTAACCAAAAATGGAGCTAATTAATAATAAAAAATATATTTGTTTAAATCCAACTCGATTAATCCCAAACTTTAAAACACTGGGAGTCGGAGGCGTAAATAGCAAAGATTTAATCGTATCCTCTCAATAAGGTCTCTGAAACTATTTAATAAATTTTGAGATAAATTCGTCTATAAAATAAATTGAAATTCTGAAAATAGATTGATCAACTGTTTTTGTTTAAACTATTTAAGGCACAGCGCTTAACAATTGATTAAATAAAGGTCTGAAAGCGCCTGCCAAAATTACATCTACTTAGGCCTTTCACCAAGCCGGGTTATTGCTAATACTGTGTTAAATAATAATATTATCATATTGTCTTCTAGTTCACAAAATATACTAATCATTATTATTACGATAGCTTATTGTACTATCAATGAATTACAGGTAGATGGCGGACCTTCGTAATTTAGTAGCGTTACTAGATGACGCCTGCAACTCCGTTGAATTAAAAGTCGTTTATCGCACGGGAAACGTGAAATTTTTCGGGATATAAAGTATCCTATGTCCTTTCCCGCGACTCAAAGTATATCCGTGCCAAATCTCAGCAAAATTGGTTCAGCGGTTTGTGCGCAAACTAGCTATTTTACTGAAATTTGATATGGAGATACCTAGAGTCCCGGGAAAGGACATAAGAAACTTTTCTCCCGAAAAAATGTACGGTTCCCGCGCGATAAACGGAGTTGGGGGCATAATCTAGATTCTAGTTTATAGTAATGGATTAACATAACCCGACCAAATCCATGGACATCACATCTAACATCACTTCTGCTTCAATAAAACCAGATACCGCCACTTACTCGCAAAGTTCAGGCACATGGTATCCCTCGTTCAGTCTAAAGTTGGCCAACGGAACCGCTGCAGTCAGCTCCCACTTCTTGCCAGCCCTGATGAAGGCCCTCCTCAGCTCCTGGACGAGGAACAGGAACCGGTCCTTGTCGGAGAAGGAGCCCCCGCGGTCAGAGGCCCCGGGATACTCCCAGTCCAAGTCAAGACCGTCAAAGTCGTATTTGTCGAGAAAATCTGGAAAGAAACAGAGAGTTATAACATTTTTTTTTTAGTAATAATTGATTTTTATCATTGTCAATTGTCATCTAGCCACGATGGTTTAATACCAGTGATTGATCTATGGTTGCCTATAATAATTGACATCCATGGTGTATGATATAAACAGTTTGGTAATCATGGCAAGTTTCGTCGAACGTGAAGAGAGGTCTTGGTCACGAGAGATGAATAGCGGTCAGTTTTGCGTTCTTCTATAGGTACTAATATTATAAAGCGGAAGAGTTAGTTAGTTTGTTTGTTTTTTTTGTTTGTTTGAACGCGCTAATCTCAGGAACTGCTGGTCCGATTTGAAAAATTATTTCGGTGTTAGATAGCCCATTTATTGAGGAAGGCTATAATAGGCTTTATTTTATCACGCTAATACTAATAAGAGCGAAGAAATAGAGAAAAATGTGGAAAAAAACGGGGGAAATTATTTGAAAGGGCTTATCTCACGAACTACTAGAGCATTTTTTCTGTTATTTGGGTCAGATAAGAAATAGACCACGTGAAGGATCATAGGCTTTTTTGTGTACTAATTTGTCTGTGTAATATCTAATTAACGCGGGCGAAGCCGCGCGGAACGTCTAAGTAGTTGTGTTATATAACGTTACATAGATAATATACTAAAACAGGAAGCGTTCTGACTGCGTCAGAATACCTTCGGTGTGACGACATGAAGAACGCAGAGCTGACCGTTTCAACGCTTGACCCCGTGAACGGTCTCTGTCTGATATCCTTTATGAGATTAAGGGCCTGTTTCACCACTTCCTGATAAGTGACGAATAGACTATCCACCAATTAACTTGGCAGATCAAGTATGGAGAATCTGTCAAAAAAGTTGTGACTTGTGAATAGCCTATTCGGAACATTATCAGAAAGTGATGTTATCTTACCCTTGTTTTATTAGCTACATGGCAAAATAGTGTTTGCCGGATCAGCATTCAAAAAATTAACTCTAGTTTTGTCAAAGTGATACCATTTGCTTCAAAAGACACCTTATTACAATGTTGACATTGAAATGAATAATGCACTACACATTATAATTCTACCGATGCGCCGAGTTGAATTCTTTCGTGCTTTTAATAAATGATCAGTATTCAAACGCCATTATGGAAGCTATGCCATAACCCGGCGACATTTTTATGCCTTACTATGTTGAATATTCTATAATTAAGAATATATTTTGTGTTGCTTGTACAGTTAGTAATGATTTATTTATAAGTGTAACAAACGCGAAAAAATAAAGGATTGCACTCCGAGAGTGCCGACTTAAGTGATAACGAAACATTGTCGCAGCTCGGTAAAAAGAGGAGGATATTACCTTCTCTCATACGCAACGCCGACGGTCTACTAGCTTTATCAGTCTTATGCTGGATTTACACGGGTGACTAAAGCCGCACGATTTACGCCGCAAGGCGAAAATCGACTGTCTAAATGGCAATTCGACTACGCCGCGCCGCATCCAAAGTCGTGTGGCCAATGGCCGCATGCGGCTGGTGACTAAAATCGACCGTGCAAGCGATCGCTTGCTGCAAATACAGAGCGGAAATCTCGGGCGGCACAGGCGATTTTTATAGAATGTGTAAATGGGGTGGCGATTCGGCTTGGACAGGCGATCCGACTGGTGACTTGCCCGCGCGACAAAAATCGACCCGTTAGTCACCCGTGTAAATCGAGCATCACAGAGACCAGACATATTATTTTCTCTATGGGCTTACGAGTTTTCGATCACGCATCCTGAGGCGAGTTTAAGAGTTGTAACTAATCCACTAAAAATATTGGACTCTGCTTTAACTATACAATAAATAAGTTTTCATTAAAAAACTTCGTTATGATTTGATAGAACAGAAATAAAACGAAGTTGCAATTATATTTGCTACTATAACGTAACATTCATCTAATTTTCCATAACTAATCAACTTTTACTCCCAACCAAGACCACTGCCATATCTATTACATAAATTATTAAATACTATACGAGTATAAATCAATCTAAAAACGAGTAATTGGCTTCTTGGACATAATAAAAAAGTTACAGCTGCACTCAGACCCATTTAATGTTGATTAAAGGTAGAAGTTGGAACCGAGCGACACGCGACAACTGCAGACGACGTGTCGTCACTCGTCGCGAGTCGCGACACTACTGGTTTCTATGAAATACCCTCCGCAGACCGCAGCTAGCGGTAGCGACACGAAGCTAGCGACACTTTCATAGAAATACATAGAAACCAGGGGGGTGAGCCAAAATCTTTTCGTTTCCGCTTCGTTATAGAATCGCCAATGAAAATGTACGGAATTGTTATAATCGTTAATATGACGTTGACGTTCGACTCGTCTAATATCAATTCCATACATTTTGATCGGCGATTCTATAACGAAGCGACAACGAAACAGTTTCGGCTAAATGGCCAGTAGTGTCGCGACGACACGTCGCGTCGTCTGCTGCAGCTTTATGTAGCGGGCTTCCAACTTATACCTTTAACCTCTAATTTTATGAAGATTGAGGTTAAAGGTATAAGAAATTTGACAGATAATGTATGGGGCTTATGTCAAAGTCATTTAATTACAGTTATGTAATAACTAATAAATATTCGACTCTGACTGCGGCAGTTACTGAAATATTAACTTTTATTCGCAAGTCTTTCCACGTAGTAAGTTTTTACTGTGATTACTCTCTTCCGGACAGAGGCCGTCTCGGAGAATGTTTGAGCAAGTTGAAATTGCTTTTATAGTCACGATTTGAGCTAAAAATTTCAAAAGACCTCAGACTTGCTTCATATCAAATATTCTGTATTATAACTACGTTGTAGTTATGTCTGTGTTTGCTATGTTAAGTCCATACTAATATTATAAGTATGTCTGCCTGTCTGTTTGTAACCTCTTCACGCCGAAATCGCTGAACCGATTTTGCTGGGTATGGAGATACTTACTCGTAATAAGTCCCGGGACAGGGACATGGATACCTATCATCCCAGAAAAATGTGCGGTTCCCAATCCATAACCGAATTTCTGCGCAACAAAGTTGCGGGCGTCATCTAGTTTTATTATATTATTTTAGATTTAAAATTAAATATTATACTTTCTTGGCTTGAAAATGTATTTATTTATTTATTGATTCACCAACAGAATCACATTTAACAAAATACAAAATAATACAGCACAGTTTTTTATGAATGAAAATGTTGCCTTAAAGTCATTACGAATTGGCCATTTAGTTCATTCTACTTTTGAGGTTGTTAAAATAAAATTAAAACAAAGTATGTATTTTAATTAGGTATTAATTGCTTATTAACATTACAAAGTTACTGTGTTACTTTTTTTTTTAAATAAGGGGGCAAACGAGCAAACGGGTCACCTGATGGAAAGCAACTTCCGTCGCCCATGGACACTCGCAGCATCAGAAGAGCTGCAGGTGCGTTGCCGGCCTTTTAAGAGGGAATAGGGTAAAAGGGGAGGGTAGGGATGGGAAGGGAAGAAAATAGCGGAGGGTAGGGAAGGGAATAGGGTAGGGGATCGGGCCTCTGGTAAACTCACTCACTCGGCGAAACACAGCGCAAGCGCTGTTTCACGCCGGTTTTCTGTGAGAACGTGGTATTTCTCCGGTCGAGCCTGCCCATTCGTGCCGAAGCATGGTTCTCCCACGTCTAAATTGCTTGTTGAAGTAAGGGGCACTATTAGCACACATACCACCTATTTCTGTGACATATACAGTAAATAATCCGACCAAAATCCGACATGTTGTCAAACGTTGAACAAATCTTATTAGCTTTGTCCACATTGTGCCTTTTTCCAATGATATTCTATGTTACTAACGTAACTAGATTGGAAGTTTACGGTAGCAACGCGTTGCCACTTCGAAGATGCCTGCAGGCATATCTCACATACATAATGACATAACGAATATATGACTTGACATTGTCTTTTGAACAAAAAAGTGGTTACGCATTTCTGAGAATCTTTTGTAAGACATTGCTACTCTAGTATTTTAGAAACTCATTGCCTTTTTCTGTTCATCAAGGGCATGCCTTATAGGGCTGTCAACAGCGAACGTGAGGCATGCCCGTGACGCGCGTTGTAATCGTAGCGCGCGCTATGACACTTTTCTTTCAACGCGGGTGGATTATGACGCGCGTCACGGGCATGCCACACCTTCGCTATTGACTGCGACTCTGTGCTATAAGTTATAACGCATGCCCTTGTTGAACAAAAAAAAGGCACAATGTGGACAAAGCTATTGTTCATTGTCTGAGCTGCCGTCTACCGTGATTACATTGCAGTAATATTATATCCTATTCAATGTGACTACGCTTTTCTATCATTAAAAGTGATAAATATAAATCATTTATCTACACATTTGTATTGAAAAAATTAGTAGCGCAAACCAAAAACTATTCTACAAGTTTCCAAGGAACTATACTCGGATTAAAAATTTTACATTTAGTTCGGACAAGTGTAGAATCTACTTGAAACTTTGTCCGTATTAAGCTTACAACTTTTAACGACTCGAGCTTTTACTGGTACATTACTGGCGGTTCTTAAAACTTGGGAATTATTTAGACCAAACTTGATAGTTTAGGCGTTGGAAACCGCACGTGATTATTTAAGTGGGAGGAAATTCTTGTTAAGGAGGTCTTTCTTGTTTTAAGTAACTTATAAAATAGGGCCAACTATCCCATCGTTGGTATTAATCTTATTATTATTTTCACTCAGTTTTATCAATGACAATGTTTAGTTTAACTATTTTTTGTAGCCATATCTAGTTTTTATCTGTTGGCGTTGCCAAATCTTTGGAACCTTGAGTTTTTGGCAGTCGCTTTAAGGTCTGTCTTAGATTAACGCATTGCAATTAGTGAAGGCAGTGCCAAGATTATGCCATTTTGGATGCTTTCTCGAATGTCACGGATTTAAGTACAAACCATTCATGCCTATTGCTCATGTCGATTACTCTAAAAAAGTGACCGAATTAAGAAATTCCGTAACGAAAAAAACCACGCAAACCCCCCCCCCCCCCTCCACACTCCGTACGGCGTTGCTAGACTTCGTCACGGTGTTTGTGTGCGTGCGAATAGACGTATGAAAATCATAATTGCATAAGTTGTTAAAATGCTATGTAATATAGCTTTATCGCGGCAGTCACCAAATGCCACACATATTTATACTTCGTTCAGATTTCCTTTCTGTATTTTAGTGTCCGAACCTAATTTCTAAATGGTCCAAGCGACAATTGTGATAAAATCTAGGCTAGAAATGTTAGGGTCTGGATTTCAATTTCTTATCTTTGGTGTAACGAGCATGTTACTGCCCATATAGAAGATACAAAATAAAGTCTTTAGGTGGAATCAAACTAAATTATGAATTATAATATTATGTAGTTCTTTTACCGGGTGAAGCCAAACGAGCGTAATTTGTTAGTTGTGAGTCGCAGAATTTCGGCTGGCAGAAATTCTGCTGCATTCAGTTTCATACAAAAGTCTTGTTTGATTCAAACGTAATTTTGTGAATCCTGATTTGTATGAAAAGATATTTACGCGGCAGAAATTCTGCAATTCACGACTCACAAAATTATGCTCTTTTGGCTTCATCGTAAGTAAGAGATTTTTGGGGTTTTTTGCAGGATTTTGTTTATAAATTATCATTTTTCAGATATTTTTCAGTAGAAGAAAGTTATCTCACATCAAAATGTTTAATTATTACCAATCAAGAACGTTATTAAAATTATAAATTCCCGTCGAAAACTCAGCAGCTGGCCATATTTTTTCCCGGTTTCTCAGGTTCTGCAGCAGCATAATATACAGGATGTAACAAAACTAAGTGATAATACTTTAGGGTGTGTGTATAATGTATATTATGTCCCTTAGGTGAGAGCCACAACGTAATGAGTTTGCCCACTCAAAATTAAAAAAATACTATAACTTAGTTTTGTTACACCACAAGGTGTTAAGGAGTATCACTTACCAACAACGCTTCTCACGAAGGTCATTCTGGTTGACTTCTGTGCGACCATACGAGAGTACTTCGCGCCGCCCTCCGCCCAGCCGCCCACGGCCACCATGTATTTCACATCTGGATACTTCTCCCGTAGCGACGTGAAGTTTCTGAACCCGTTTTGCTCCTCGTCCAACTGTAATGAAATGAGTAAGTTTAATTTTATAGTAACATGAAATTCTCGTGGTATTTACTGTACTCCTTCGAAATGGGTTTACTGATTTTTACCAAATTTTATATGCATATTAAGTAGGTCTGAGAATCGGCTACTGGCTACTTTTTATATTGATAAGTGCATTAGTTGAAATAATAGTAAATTATTACAACTTGAGCAAACGGCGACCATTGTTTGTGCGACGGGATAGCGATGGACGTTGCCATGATGCCATACTTATTTAGATTTGAGTCACTTTAATAAAATATTATGGGCGAAATACTTTATATGGCAAAACAACGTTTGCCGGGACAGCAAGTATGAATATAATATTCTAAAATCCGTACTTAATATTACTTTGAATTCGAATGTCTGTCTGTTTTTATCTGAGGATTTGTGCGAGTTTTATTCGATCCGACGCATCGAACATGTTAACGTGAATTTATATGGGATCAAAGCAGTATCCATGTTAGCCAGTAGATGGCGCTGCTTTGATTCCATATAAATTCGCGTTAACGTGCTCGATGCGTATGATCGAATAAAACTCGCACTAACCCCTGTTATCTCTTCATCACCGCTTTGATGATATGGGGATAGTTTTCATCCTGGTAAAATTTTTGATTCCTGCGTAAAATTATGAGCAGCTTTGAACCAACTAAAAGGTACAGTGCTCCTAAAGTGACAATGCACATGATTCGGCAACTGTCGTATTTCCCGAGCGTCGGAAGACGTCGCTGCAAGCGCTGTTTTAAGGGGGCGACTAACCCTAAAGTGTCGATTTTATAATTCATTTTTATTACTGAAAATAAGCCCCGAATTGTTTCATTTACTAAAATAAGATGCTACATTATATTTCCGAGAATTCGATCTGAGCAAAAACACGATATCTTAAAATTTTCTCGAAGGAAAAAAATCACAAAGATGACGGTCGGGATCGCCCGCAAACTCTGCGGACGATGATCGCAAAACGGGCGATTTCTACTACGATCGCCTACTACGGCTACTGCGATCGACCGCTAAACTATGCAAGAGCGCGCTATAGCTTTCTTATAATATGTTACCGTGGGATATTTTTAACAAAAGAATGTTCATAATAATATTTTTATAGAAAGTATACTTACCTTTATTACATTTTTACAGTCCAGTAATTACTTTTAAAGGTTTAACATAATGTCATATGTGTAATATTCAAGCTCATAATATATTATAACAGCAACTTCCTAACCTTGTCTGTGGCCCTGGTACATAAAAATATTAGCTCAAGGGCTGTAGGGCGTTAGGGCCTGTGTTGCGCGTAGGGCTATTTTTAAAGCTTACCTAATGTTTTAATCGCGATAAGCCTAGAGATACTTTTATCTGTGTTTATGATATTGAATGTACTGTCACTTCTTGGTGGAAATTTATCTTCAGTTAAATAATTATACACTTACCTTGCACTTATTCCACTTTATTTTAATATATTTATTACAAAACTGTTAACAGTTTTGTAAACTGTTAAGTAAAGTAGAGTAAAGCTCAATTTTTTATCCTTTCGTCGTTTTATTTCCAAGTAGGTTACAGAGGAATCATCTTTCTGGAAAATCTCCGATGCCTACCACCGTTTCTGGAACTAACCCAGAGGGAAGAACCGGCAAGGCTTCTTACAGACAAACGGCGCATGTCGACGGCATGCATCGACGGCAGTTGGCGACGCGTGCCGTCGACATGACGTGCCGTTCGTCTGTAAACGCTTCTTAGAAACTTCTGACACCAGCATTATCACCCACCTCAGTATCCAACACCAGCACCTCGCTGTCCTCGGTGACGCCGATGAAGGAGTATATAAGATGTGTGCACAGTTCCACGGGGATATCCTCAATGCCGTACCGTCCGATCCCCGGCCGGTACACTGCCCAGTTGCTGAAGTAGCATACGACGCGCGCTCTGCTGTCTGCTGCTGAAAATAAAAAAAAAATGTAGACGAAGTTAATCGCCTTGAAGGAATACCCACAGAAAAAAGCCAAAAATGGAGTTGTTTTTTCTTTAATTGGCATAAAAGCCACGGCGTTATTTTGGCTGGTTTTATCGTTAAGCGTTTCGGCAGTGCCGTTGGCGCGCCGCGCGTTTGAAGATGTCTTGGGGGTAGTACTTTGCGTTTCAAAGTCGCGCGCTTGAGCAGCGACGTTCGTCCGTTCGTTCGATCTTCGAACGCGCGCGCTCTAATGGCGCTGCCGAAACGCTTAACGATAAAACCAGCCTTTAAGATATTGCATAATTTTTACCGCGGGATTTGAGCGCGACGACCGAATCAAGAAATTCCGTAATTAAATTAAACCTAACACCCCTCGCTCCGACTGCTGTGCCGGTCGGTGCGGCGTTGCCGTGCCGAATGCCGATGCACGGTATACGTTTAATTTTGCTCTACGCCGCCACCGCAGCAGCGGTGGCATGGGTCGCTAGACTAATGTCATTAGAAAATAAAAATAAAAAGTAAAAACCTAAAATACGGTGGTATTATACAGGGGTGCAATTAAACCTACCTGCCAAATTTTTTCCAGGGCTTAGGTATCATTAGGAGAGTCCTTTTAACCAAAAAAATGGGTGCTATTTTTTTTAGATAACAATATTATTTTATCCCATTTAAAATCGTTGCAGAACGGTCACTTCGCGGCAGTGAGTATGAGGGTGACGAGGGGGGGACGCGCGTCGTGTCCATTAATTGTGGTGTTTTTTAGGATAACTTTCGGAAGCTTTTTCTCAACATTTTAGTACTGAGTGATTGATTATAAAAGAAAAAATCAATCAAAAAGGATCAATGTGTCAAAATTTGGCCGAAAGGTTTAATTGCACCATGTACTAGAATATTTTATGTCGGTCGCGATCGCTTGCCGCCTTGATCGGAACGGTACTTGACGTTACATTTACGACGTTACAATTTTTTTGGAATTTGATTATTCTCGCGGAACACTTTTCTTATCCTCGACGTTTGGCCTGCTCTCCAGCGGCAGTGGTCACGGCTGGACTGAAGTGACAGATGTCAAACTCGCTGAAGTTTTGCAACTACCCAAAAATTTTAAATTAATATATTATATTTTGTGTTCCGATCCACCAGAACGCAGTACCCACACAAAAAACTTTATTAAAAATAATATTGTGTTAATATTATCTTCTTTCATTCTTTATATTATTCATATATTTTTAAACCCAAATACCAATACTTCAAAGGTAATCTAAATAAAACTTTCGCTAAACCTAAATAATTTATTACACGTCTAGTTTTATTTAAAAAGTTTCCTTTAACAATTGTAAAGTTGTTGTCTTAGAATAGATTAAAATCTCCATCGAAGTTTCATACAAACTTTTTTCTTTCTTCTGTACAATAATAGACATTGTAAATTGCAATAACTTTTAATGAACTGTGACATTATCGTTCTATTTTCAATTTAAATTGCAGTGCTTCTTTGTTTTTTTTTTTTATATTACATTAATTTCAACTACGTATAATAAAAACTATATTATACATTTCTGGGGCTTTTGAGTGGTAATGCCAATCTGATCTGAAAATTTTAAAACGATAAAAGTATACTTACATTGAAAAGTTTATTAATCTACTCATAAACTCATTAAATGTAGCAAGTTTGGCTTTATGTTTGTTGTAATTTATGAGTTTTCGTCGTAAAATTGTTTATTACTAATAAATTTTGCCTAGACTGTGTCTGAGACTCAAAAAAACCATATCTTCTAAGACTTATTTTAATTATTACTTGCAACGTCTGGTGTAGTAAAACAAAATAAAAATACTGCCGGAAAAAAATTATCAATTATTAAGCATAATTAACCATTTGAATAGTTATAGGTTTACCAGAATCTGATGGCCAAAAGTAAGAAAATAAATAGACTCTAGCAATACCGGGGCAATTGGAATAAAACATTTTGATCCCTTTTTTCCTTATAGCGGCTTATTGTGTGTGTGAAACATGCAAATATAAAAATTTATCCAATGAACAAGGATATTTTTTGAAAATCTGCCATCAGCCATCAGATCCTGGTAGACCTTTATATAAATTTATTATTAAAAAAAACTTACATTCGGCTACAGCCAAAACAGCCAGGACTGCCAACGCCGTTGATAGTAACTTCATTTTACCTGAAAAAAAAAACAACACTAGATAATATTATAATTATTATATTTTATACCCGTGCGGAGTCGGGGCAGGTCGCTACTAGCTAGTATTTAACATTAATTATATTTTTTTATTGAGGTACAGGTCATTTGAATTATGTTATCTTATATAGGTATAAAATTCTTGTGTCACAATGTTAGTTACCGTACTCCTCCGAAACGGCTTTACGGATTTCTACCAAATTTTATATTATGCATAATATATTCAATAGGTTTCAGAATCGGCTACTGGGTACTTTTTATATTGATAAGTGCGTTTGTTGAATAAATAATAGTAAATTATTACAACTTGAGGTGGCGCGGAGGCGACCATTGTTTGTGCGACGGAATAGCGATGGACGTTGCCATGGTGCCTTACTTATTTAGTCACTTCAATAATATAATAATATGGACGAAATAGGTATTTTATATGGCAAAACAACATTTGCCGGGACAGCTAGTATTTTACATAAATCTTAAAATAAATCGGTAAATTATAATATAACTTAAACTCAAATATGTCACATTATGAAAAGGCTAGAAAGGTTTTTTTATTTCAAGGGCAACCGACAGAAATGGAAACATCGTTTAAATCGTTCATCCCTACCGTTTGGTCATTTGTCAAAGTCGACGCAGTCATGCGTACAAATGGTACTCATATTATGTATAGCTGCAAAAAATACAACTTTGGTTAAATCAATTACTAAAGCGTACCTACTACATAATATAACGCCCGCAACTCCGTCGCCGCAAAATATGTTTATCGTGTGGAAACCATACAGTTTTTCGGGATATAAAGAATCCTATGTCCTTTCCCGAGACTCAAAGTCTCTCCATACCAATTTTCATCAAAATCGGTTCAGCGGTTTAAGAGGTAACAGACAGAATATCGACAGCGACGGGCGATTGTCAAACGTGTAACAGAACTTTTTGTTTACTGTCTGTGCCATGAAGCTATTATAGATCTATATTAGCTTCATGGTCTGTGCTGATTCTGCCTCTAGCGTAAAACATTGCAGTAATATATCCTATTCGTTCCTAAATAAACAGTGCATTATCGCATATTATGACTTTGTAGCTTTGCTGTGATGTGATTATAATACGTCACACTTGTTTCTCAAGTAGCACAAAGCGCGAGCATTCACATGTAATGTAACATTATAGATTCGTTTTTAAACATTACATCACAAATATACCTCCCTGACCAACGAGCATTTACGTGTAATGTAACATTAAAGATTCGACTTTGAGCATTACATTACAATACTGGCGAGCATTCGCGTGCAATGTAACATTTGGCTTTGAGCATTCCATAGCTAGTTGATGTTACAAGTTGTATCAAGATATTATTACACACTGTATTATTACAAAGTACGCATTGTAATGCTCGGCTCTAATCCCTCACTGATGTAATGCTCGACTTTATATTTCAGAACGCTGTGTCTACTTAAATAATTAAAATCAAAATCAATTACGCTCCATATAAGTAATACAAATCATACTTTCCTCAAGACATTCAATATGCGATTTAATTATAATCCTTATGCCCTACATCTTAAGACATCATAATATCGGTTACCCTGGATAACGGTAGAGCTAACGGGAAAGCGCCCACTAACCTACTCCACTCAGATATTTTATGGCATATGACATATCTAGCTCAATCTCAAATGTCACGTCAGCTTTTGTTTTGTCATCAGCTGCCGCCAATGCCGCCCCCAAATGTGTCAAACGGCCGCACTCAAATTAATGATTGATGATGAATTGATTGAATGAAACTTCAATTTAGTAAATAGTTTGACAGGAAATGTACGGAGCTTGTGTCAACTTTTTCTTTAGTTTAAGTAATCACTAGCTATTTGACCGAACTTTCCTCGGTATTCGATAAAACACGAATAAAATCACATTTTCTAAAAAATATTCCTAGCTAGATCGATTTATCGCCGCCGTTGAAGCCGATTCCGAGATTCCAACTATATATATATATATATATATATATATATTTTTTATTTTTTTTATAGTAATAGGACGCAATCTTCTTTTATGGAATTGATAAATTAAGCCTTAATATGAAATCGACATTTTGCTCGTAGTCATGTCATGTCAATTGTCATCAATTTCATATATTTTGAAAGGGGATTCTTAAAGAAGAGCTGATGAAGAAAATTTGTTAGCTAAGCGTCCAAGTTATCTAATTCCCCTGGACTTGGCTAAGGCTCAGCGCAGACAGAACGGAGCGCAGGGGAGAGGAATAACAGTAAAGTACGAAAATTCCCGCGTATCCTAGAGGACGAACGAGCATTTTTTATAAGGTTCAAGTATTTAAGCACTAAAAGTCCGGGTGCCATCGAAATTATCATACAAACGTAATACCAAGATCATTTCCCATACGAGAATATTATTATTATTATTTCGTATACGGTAAATATTCTCGTATGGGAAAAGATCTTGATATTTTGTTTGTATGAGAATGTCGATGGCACCCGGACTCTTAAGTTTAATAATTTTAAAGTTTGTTTTCATATGCGTTAATAAAATCTTCTTCCAAGTTCTATCTGCGCTGAGCCTTAGGGGCATGATTATTTCATCCTATTTACTAATTGCAAAACAATGTGATTAGATTCTTAGAGGGATGTCTTATCCACTTAAGCTGCGATTACACTTATCTTATTACCAGAACACGTTGATTAAATACTGCTGTATCAAAGAAATTCCCCGTCATCATATCTAGTTAAATACTTAAACAGGATTAATAGTATTATGTTAGTACCTATATACTATTAATAGCTCTCGTATATTATTATCTCTATTTTATCTATTAGAGTAAGAGCCCGAAAGGGCCAGACCTTCTTTCGTTTCGTAAAGCTGAAAGTTTACCTGTTTGTGACCTTTACAGAGGTAAGAACGACCAGCAACTATGGAGTTTCAATCGCGGTTACTTTAGGAGGTATTCAGTTCTTAAGGTCTACCTGATCTACGAGCAAGATTAAAATTTTACGAAAGGATTAAGGAAGGAAGGTCTAGCCCTCGCGGGCTCTTGGTCCATATTATCATTTCATCTGGCATAAATTATACCAGTCCTGTGCTTCAGTTTTCTGTAGCGAAAGCCTAGCCTAGGCTGAGCTAATAATGTAGCTATATCTAATGTTTAGGTACAATCGTCTCCTTTCTCTCGCAACTTCTACTAAGTTACTTCTAGCGAAAAATTAAAATTTTGAAGTCTAAATAAAGTTGATACATACAAAATTAAATGAAGTACAAAATTCAATGAAGGTTTTAAATATTAAAACTCTCGTTTACCACGCGGAAACCATAAGATTTTCCGGGACAAAAATTTTTATGGTTTATATCCTATGTCTTTGCCGGGATTCAAAGTATGTACATATCTCCATGCCAAATTTCAGTAAAATCGGTTCAGCGATTTGGGTTAAAAAAATCCGAGTAGGCGTAAGATATAACCCTAAAGTATTCAATGGCTTTAATCGCCCCAATCTATTAAGACTAATGGTCTGTTGGTCTGAGCTCGGGATTCCGAAAAACTACACTTCTTAATTCTACTGGCTAATGAGAATATAATTGCTTCTTAACACTCGGTGTTCTCCAAGGGCTCACTTGTTAGAAATTAATTCTTATAATATCTTTAAACGAGCAATTCTTGTATATACAATGTGTCCCGACACCGGTGTCCGATCTTTTAATGTCATGATCTATGGCATATTTTATCGACAAATTGGCTCTCAAATTTTTTCTCTCTCTCACGGTTGTAAAATGGCAGCCATTTTAGTTTTTCTCGGGCTTTCACACTAATCTGACCAGTACTTCTCATGTAAATATCCTAAGAAGATAAAAAAGGTCTCATTTGATAGTTAAACTTTACAGACTACGCTTACACAGGCAATTTATTATAAATTTCATGGAATTAAACATAGAAAAACCAAAATTGTGTAATGGCTTTTTGTGAAAAATCTAGCGCATTAAACTGGTTCTTTTTTATTTACCGGGGCGATAAACCGATCTAGCTAGGAATAATTTTTAGAAAATGTCATTATAATTGTGTTTTATCGAATACCGAGCAAAGCTCGGTCAAATAGCTAGTAAGTGTAAATTAAGAAATTCTAAAAAGCCCCCGGAATATTTTTAGCAGAGTTAGCTGATGATGTTGCTAAAAACTCTCTGGGACTGGATATAAGTCTACGTAAAAAAATATATCTTATCTTATATCTTTAAACGAGCAATTCTTGTGCATATATATATTTATAATTGGAATCTCGGAATCGGCTCCAACGATTTTCATGAAATTTAGTATATAGGGGGTTTCGGGGGCGAAGGCAAATCGATCTAGATAGGAATCATTTTTAGAAAATGTCGTTTTATTCGTGTTTTATCGAATACCGAGCGAAGCTCGGTCAAATAGCTAGTAAACAAAATAATGTCTTCAATAAAAACCCATTATTACCTTATTGTATAGATACCGTTGGCAAAATATAACACATTATTTTGCACACCTTATATTGTTATAATTATTTGTCAAAATTGTATTATATTATTCTCAAATTACCCAATTTCAACAAAGCTCCAGGGGCTTACACTCGAAATACTAAAATTGGGACAAATGACAATACATGTTTTGTGAATATATTTCGTAAATTATATACCAGGCTTTCAGGAACTTGCTTATTTTTATCGTAGACCAAGTATGTCGAAATTAGAGACGTAAGTGGATGAAATGGATAACTAAAATTTTGTAACATACTGGCAATTACTCCTTTTTTCTTTATAACTTAAACAAACCTTGTAACTTATCTATATATCATCTGGCTATAGAGCCAGATGATGGAGTAGATAAACAAAAAATTAATGTGGATTTTATCTTAGATATAAAATCCAGATTTTTTTATTTCAAATAATTTTCCTGGTCCTAAAGCAGCAAAGCCTTCAGGAAAAAACAAACATTTTCAAATTAGTTATAAGTCTACCAGAATCTGATGGCAATTTTTGACAGCAGATTTTTAAAAAATATCCTTGATCATTCGATACATTTTTATATTTGCATGTTTAACAGACAGAATCAGCCGCTATGAGAAAAAAAGGGATAAATATATTTTATTCCAAATACCCCATTTGCAATGTTGCAGGCTTTGGAGACTAATTAAAGAATGTTGTTTATTAACTAACTTAATAATTACTTAACCTACCATAAATAGGAGGTGAGACATACACTACACGGTATTGCTAGAGTCAATTTATTTTCTCAATTTTTGCCTTTTGGTAGACCTATAGTTACCCACTTCATTCACTTACGACATCAATTTATACTGTGTGCAAAAGACACCATGGTGACCGCGATACGTTGACTATAATCTGCATGGCAGGAGAGGGTTAAATACAGTAAAAAGTATTCTCATAGGCAAGAATTTCTGCTGATTCAACTAATCAAATTGCGTTGGACACCTTTAAAATTTTTATGAAGTAACATTTTATATACATATTTTATATATAAGTTTCTTTGCCATATTATATTATAAAGTACGAGCTTTTCGCTCGCGTTAAGAAGTATTATTATATACAAACTTTCATCCCCTATTTAAACCCCTTGGGGTTGGAATTTATCAAAATCCTTTCTTAGCGGATGCCTACGTCATAACATCTACCCGCATGCCAAATTTCAGCCCGATCCGTCCAGTGGTTTGAGCTGTGCGTTGATAGTACTATGTCAATCAGTCAGTCACCTTTGAGTTTTATATATATTATATATTTAAACGAGCAATTCTTGTATATATGTATATATATAATTGGAATCTCGGAATCGGCTCCAACGATTTTCATGAAATTTAGTATATACGGGGTTTCGGGGGCGATGAATCGATCTACATAGGAATCATTTTTAGGAAATGTCATTTTATTCGTGTCTTATCGAATACCGAGCGAAGCTTGGTTAAATAGCTAGTATATCTTTAAACGAGCAATTCTTGTATATATGTATATTGTAAATATATAATTGGAATCTCGGAATCGGCTCCAACGATTTTCATGAAATTTAGTATACAGGGGGTTTCGGGGGCGATAAATCGATCTAGTTAGGAATCATTTTTATAAAATGTCATTTTATTCGTGTATTATTGAATACCGAGCAAAGCTCGGTCATACAGCTAGTATATATAATATAATATAGAAATATAGATTTCGCCCGTATTATTTTATTGAAGTGACTAAATAATATATCACCATGGCGACGTCCATCGCTATCCCGTCGCACAAACAATGGTCGCCGTCAGTCTCGAGTTGTAATAATTTACTATTATTCATTCAACAAATGCACTTATCAATATAAAAAGTACCCAGTAGACGATTCTCAGACCCACTCAATATACATATAAAATTTGGTTAAAATCAGTAAAGCCGTTTCGGAGGAGTACGCGGCCTAATATTGTGACACGAGAATTTTATATACAATATATAAGATGTTTCATGTTACGTAATGTATCAACAGATTAATTTGTTTTTTAACCGCATTGAAATATCTTATGCTAAGTGATACTCTTTTCAATTATTGTTCCCAGACTGCACCGTCTAGACAAATCGGTTTACGATCTAGTTAAAAATTTATAACCACAACAATAATTTTAAATGGAGGTTCCACAATACAGACTGTAAGTGAATCTTACACTCTTATTTAGTAAAACTTTTGAAAGAGAAAAACACAAATTAAATCCCATTTACTTCTCCAATTCAATAATCCAATCCACAGTAAGATTGCTATTGGAATAACGTAAACGGACAATACAATTCAGCGGGGCTAAAATGGTCACATTAAGCAATTCCTCTAAATCAATTCAGCAAATGAATTGTCAAAACTGTCAACCTGACAAATGTCAAATCAGTACAAAAATACAGAAATAAATTGCAAGCAGAGTTGCATTTTGCGATTTTAGAAAAATAAATCATATTATGATTCATATCATGATTCTTCAAAGCGACCATTTTAGCCCCGCTGTACATTGGATTTTTTCAATTACTGGATTGGATTACTGGATTCGAATAATGTAAACCCGCTATAACAAAAAGTATGCTTTGCACTTGAATTTTTGGATCATTGCAGTTTTACTCTAAGAATTACAGCTCACATACACAATCAAAATAATAAGTAAGTATGCATATCAAATATTTTTTCTTACATATGCTATGCATGTCAAATATTTTTTCTTCATTTTTACTCGCAAAATGTTTATAAAATAAAAAATATCTGTACAATATTTAAAAATACCCAATTTTATGACTTCTTTCTTATCCTCTTCGTATTTATACAAAAAGGCTTAAAACTATTAGCAAATTGGTTCCTGCGCACACTGATTGACGTAGTAACGTGGAATAGGCGTTTCTTGCAAACTTGGAGGTCAATATTTGTAAATGGACTTTGAACTAAAGGGTATTTTCTGTCTTACGTCAATGTGCGCCTAAGTCAACGGAGTGCTTACAGGTTTATCCTTAAAGGGTTAAATAATTTACAAGAAAAGTCTTGATTTAGCGACCTTTTTGTTGAATAATCTGTTAGTCAAGTTGCATTCGATTTTGGTGAAGAAATTGACATTAAAAAACTACATAGTGCATGTGAAATGGAGGTTGCGATTATTTATTTATCCAATCCAGCGCTGGATTGCTACTGGAATGTAAACGGGCACTGGAATGCATCAGAATTTTATTCCAGCGCTGGAAAATACTACTACGTCAAATCATATTAATATTAAATAAATTCGCTGTTAAAACTATCGACTGCTATTATAGAATACGAACGAGGCAAAATATATTTGGAACATAAAATTAGTCCTCAACTTTCACATTGAAATTGGAATATATTGTCATCACAATATGTGCATTTTATTAGCATTCGTTTCTCAGTAACAACTCTCTCTTTGAATATAAATTGGGATAAACAAAGAGAAAGAATGCTTGAGGAAATTCACGACAAAATACAAAACTTGTATTTCGAACGTTATTATTAGAACTTTATTATTAGAAGTTTGCGACTACATACGCACATAATAAAACGACTTGGGAACCGTACATTTTTCGTAACAAAAAGTAGTGTGTGTCCCTCCCAATAGTCTACAGAATCTGTATATATTATGTGTAAAATTTCATTAAAATCGGTTTCGAAGCCTACTAACTTTATTTTGTGTCATTTTTGTCATGACAAAAAAAGAAAAATACAAAGGGCCTGCTGGTCTCCTAATGTTGCAATGTCCATGGGCGACGGTAGTTGCTTTCCATCAAGTGACTCGTTTGCTCGTTTGCCCCCTTATTTTATTGAGTAAAAAACAAAGGGAATATCATCATCAGCATCTAGTGCCCGCTACATGTCGAAGTCGAAGGCGGTCAGCAGGTTGAATATATTCCGGTCTTGGGCTAATTTCTTTAGTTACGGGTAACTACATATGGTCCATTCCTTTATGTCATCGATCCATTTTCTTCTTGGTCTACCAGTAGCCTTAGCACGGCCACTAGTAGAAATGCGAAAGTATGAACAAACTGTGGAGATAAACTTAAGGTAGCGTTCCGATCTTTTTACGTTCCCAAAAATTCAACTAAAATGCCACTTTATGACAGACTATAGTCCTAAAAATTCAAATAATATCCTACTCTATGACATATATTATAGTCTGTCATAAAGTGGGATTTTAATTGAATTTATGTCGGTCGCGATTAGCCACGGTGAAGATCGGAACGCTACCTTAAGTTTATCTCCACAGTTTGTCCATACTTTCGCAATTATACTAGTGGCCGTGCTAAGGCTACTGGTGATATCTTTCCCGGAAATCTACCCTCTATGATCAACCGTATAAATTCGTATTGGGATCCTCTTTGTAGGGACCGAAAAAAGAGACCGAAAGGGAATATAAAATGAAAATGAATAGTAACATAATTACATTTATGTATAAAACTGTTTAAGACCCACCGACAGCAAAAAAGTAGAGTCTTCACTTTTAGGTCCCTTATCGCTGCTGAAAATTAAAAAAAAACAAAGGATCAAAAAGTTGCAAATCGATTGCGACAAGGTTCCATTTTAGTCCGGCGACCTTAGCCACAGCTGGTCATGGAACCTCCTCACTATGCGCAGCACGCGCCGGCAGCCACACGGAACCAAGATGTAATTTCAAATTTATCGCTCCTTCCGCGGATTTGGATTACGCTTACACATGAGTAATGAGGAAAAAACAATAAATTCGTGAAAATTGGAATAGAGTAACTGCTTAACCAGTACGTAGTACGTAATGTTACGTAGTTATTAAAATTTTAAACTATCGATTGAACTATTTAAGTACTTACCTAAGGTAAAACCACAGAAATGGATCTAGTTTCTGTGGGTAAAATAGAAAAGTAATTTTAAGTAACTCATATTTTTTTAACTGATCTGCTTTAATGATTTCTTTGTGTCAATTTCTTGAACATAATAATATAGCAAAATAAATAAACACAAAGAAAATAATATCATTATTTGAACATGAACGAGTTTACGCGAAACGCAAAAGCCAAAAAAAAACACATAATAGCGATGATTTTTTTTAAATTTAAAATACTGTCTTAACTCTTAACAGACTATAAGTAATCTTAGTTTTAACGAACCGAAAAAGTGTTAACTTTTTTCATCAAAATCTGATCAGTAATTTTTGTGCTACGAGCACATAGACTGCCAAAATCAAATTACATTTGCGTTTGCTATGATGTAATCAACTCCAGAGCATAAAACAGCATTCATATTTCCAAGTATGTTAAGAAAAGTATCAAATACTTGTAAATCATCCATCTAAATGCTTTACCAATATATACTTTCATACTTTGGAACTCTTTCACGACGATTGAGCTCGTATCGCGGACCATTAGACCACGTCAATCAGCTAAAGACATGTATAATATAGGTATATGAAAAGCTGTATGTATAGATACCACAGTATCTATACCAATTTTATACAGCTGTAGAGTTTGTTTGAACGCTCTAATCTCACAAACTACTGGCGCCATAGTCAAAAAGCATTCGCTAGATTCTATAATGATTTATATTAAAATTTATGGGATTTAACATCTAATAAACTAACTTTTTAGATGAGGGGAGAGACTCTCATCTAAAAAAATTAGTTTTTTTAGATGAGAGTAGGTACATGAAATTTGGATTAAAAGGCCAGGTTCGAATTGAAAAAGCTTTTTTGTGTCGGATAGTCCATATTTTATCGAGGAAGTCGTTAGGCTTTATAACATTACGCTTGACCAATAAAAGCGAAAAAGAAATGGACAATGCACAAAAAAACTGAAGAAATAATTAAAGATACGTCTTTGTAATTGTGTCTTGACACAGACGAAGTCGCGGGCAACTAGTTAATAATCTCATCTTAGCCTTTATTATAGATCGGTTTATATTTTTGTCATTGCAATTGAAAATCCTTTATACCCATAATAAATTATTTTATACATTTTCCATTTTACACAACTCACCATTTAACAGAGTAGACTGAACTGAGTTTATTACAGTTTACTCTGTTTTTAACTTTAAAATGGTTATAACAAAAGTTCGCGGATCATAAAGAAATTATTATCCCGGCTAGACCAGGAGCTAACTACAAAACGGTTTTAGTGTTGTTTTAATTATGCCACAAATGGGGTTTCACTGAAATGACTCGACAGTCGCTAATGCTTTGTAAATATTAGCAGAGTTAATAATAATATATTATGTTTGATGTGATTTCCTTTACAGCTATGATGTGTAATGCTTATAATAAATAATTACATTTTTATAGCGTTTTGAACAATAATATCTAATATTTTAATAAAAACATATTTTTTTTCTTTAATGATTTGTGTGCATTCATGATACACACTTATCCATATTACAAGAAAAGAACATCAACACGGAACAATAATTGAAATCAACTTAACATAATATTTCAATATATTATTATAAAAGTAGGACATTTTTCTCTGCGAAGCATACCACTGATTTTGTTGCAGCAAAAGAAATAAATTGAATATATAATAATTTATGTGAAATTATAACTTTTTTTTTGTCGGGGGTTAGTAATAACTAATAATAATAAACCAAACAAATTTTAAAAATTTATTATTTTATTTGCTTATTATATACATAAATACTAGAAATAAATTCGAATCCATAATAATCATTTAGCACCTAGACTATATGCGTGTTAATGCGTTAAAAATGATAAATACAGTAATCACTGTAAACGTTATAATTGTTTATGCAGAAACGCACCGCTAGAGACATAACACTGACGCAATGTTGGATTTTTAAAGTTACTGAAAATATTACTTTAGATTTTCAGAAAGTTGGGAATTTTTTTTTGTAATTTTCAGAAAGTTTTAAAATCAATCATTATCATTATGTTTAGACTTTAGTGCATAATATGCAACGAAATGTAGAAATATTAATAAATAAGTCCACTATTTTTAATAGGTGTAATAATTGAAAAAAAAAATAGCAATGAAATAATGCGATTTAGCACAAAATTCTTAAACTTTTATCATATCTCACTGATATTTGTTATTCCGTTCACCCCTCTGTTTACAAACAAGGATGTTAAATTAATTCCAAAACCTACAAATGAAAGAAAGCAAAGGAAAACACAGTTAATTCAATAATGATTTTCTTTCAGAAACTGTCACTCGCTTCGTGACGTGCGTGTTCCGTTGTTTATTTCACCCCAATTTTTCACCCCATTTTACCGAATTACAATAATGTCTTCATTATGTTACCGGTTTTCCCTTGCTTTTACCGGTAAATCATATTATATGACCACGTGACATCCTAATAATATAATTTTAAAAACATTGTTGTGTTTTTTTACGAAAAAAACTAAATAAGATTTTTTTAAGAACAATGATTAACTTTAAGAACAATTATTTATGATGTGATTTGTGCATCTTTATCGTTATAAGCTATTTATTTTTATTAAAATATATAACCTACAAAAGCATAAATCGATTTTTTTTACGAATTTCAGCAATATCGTATTATAATATAATAACACATATTTTTTTACTGAGACTGATTAACAAAACTATAATATTAAACAATATTATGGCAAATATTATTAGCCTGGACGTTAATTTAATGAATTAAATAAAAAAAATCTCACTTCATTGGAATATAATCGTGTAGAAACTGATTGAAAAAAATATTATGCTCGTCAATTTACTGAACAAAAAATCTCAAAAAAAAAACTTTTTGTACACGTTAAAAAAACTTTTTTGAAAAATCCGAACACCACTGGTACTAAATGAATTAGGCGCATTATTTATTTATTTGTTTATTTAGTTATTTATTATTATAACTCACAGTTTGGTAGATGCGTGCGCGCAGGGTGCCGGCGACACTCACTTTACCCGGGACGAAGCCGCGCGCCTTTATATTATGTACACCCAGCTTATGATAATAACCCCTTTTTAGGATTCCGTACCCAGAGGGTAAAAACGGGACACTAAGTCTTCGCTGGCTTGGCCTGTCTATCTCCAGGATGTGAGAGGAGATTTGTGAAAAATTCAGCTGCCCTAACTATTGCAGCTCAAGCGTAGATAGCTGAAATTTTCACAAATCGTTTATTTCAGTTACCGCCTTAATAACAAACACTAAAAATACACAGACGAACATGTTATAACCTCCTCCTTTTTGAAAATTGGTATAAATGTTTAAAAAATGTATGGTTTTTTTTTTTTGCTCGATTTCAATATTGGAAATAGTTAGGCAGTCAAAACGTTCACAAAATATGAAAATACCTACTCAATTGTATTTCTACTTTAATAGTAAATTTTAAAAGTACTATTAAAATTAAATATTTATTAAAATCTTGTCTTGTTTATATAAAACTCAAAGGTGACTGACTGATTGACATAGTGATCTATCAACGCACAGCCCAAACCACTGGACGGATCGGGCTGAAATTTGGCATGCAGGTAGATGTTATAACGTAGGCATCCGCTAAGAAAGGATTTTGATAAATTCCAACCCCAAGGGGTTCAAATATGGGATGAAAGTTTGTATATAATAATACTTCTTAACGCGAGCGAAGCCGCGGGCAAAAGCTCGTTATTAATATATTTTTGCTCTATAATGGTACGGAACATGACGGAACCCTCTCCGCGCGAGTCCAGCTAGCGCTTGGCCGAGTTATATTTTTTATTTTTAATTATCACCACCATTAATTTTTAACAAAAAACACGAACCGCGGATTTTAGTACCGATATTCGATATCTGATTTGGTCAAATTAAGGTCTTAATTTAGATTGGTACTTTCGGATGGTATGTGACAGTTAAAAGTGCCTTTCGTAAAACTTTTTAAAATTTATAAAAAGTATGGTATTATTAGTAATGGTGTGGAAAAAGCCTCTGTGGTCTAGTGGTTAAGAGCGTGGCTCTCGACTCGGAGGTCGTGGGTTCGATTCCCGCGTTGGAAACATGTTATTTCCAAGTTTAGTTAGGACAATTCAGGCTGATCACCTTATTGTCTGACAAGTAAGATGATCCATGCGTCGGATGGGCATGTAAAAAGTCGGTCCTGCGCCTGATCTCTCGCCAGTCGTATCGGTCTTCCATCCCACTGGATTATGAGAGTGAAGGAATAGAGAGTGCTCTTGTGTACTGCGCACACACTTGAGCACTATAAAATTACTCCTGCGTAACTGGCCTGGTTTCAATGAAACTGGCCACCGTCACCAAAATCAGTGTGGGGAGTATTATTATGGAAAAAGATGCAGAGAAAGAGGCCCGCATACGCAGGGCCCATCTAAGGGGGGAGATCAAGCCGGGCTTTTGCCCAGAGCGGCAAAAAATGAGGGGCGGCAAAATGAGTTATTCCTATCTTCCAACTATTAGCCATGAGCCATCCACCACCCAAACTTGAAATTTTACCTTCCAACCTACTTCAGGTTGGATAGTTTAAATATTTAAGTATTTTACTTAAATATATTTAAACCATTCCATTCCCAACAAAACTAGCTCATGACTTATTATAATATAGTTTTCTGTATGTAAAGGGCGGCGAAAATTTTTTTTGTCCGGAGTGGCTAATGCTCAATTTATAATAGCGCAGAGTCGAAGCGAAGCGAAGCGAATTCCCAAAAACTGAACACAGAAAATTCAACCCTAACTCGAGAGCGTGACACATACATTTCTTCTGCGAGATCAATCAGCGTTGGTCGGGCGCAGTTACGCGAATTAGCGCGGATGCGCGCGCCTTTTTAAATACGCAGAAAGTTAAGGTTAAAGTAATGTTCAGTTTAAATAATAATTCGCTTCGAAGCGCTTCGACTCTACACAAGTATAAATTGACTGCACGTTCCAGGAGGCATTTCATCAGGCCAAAAACAGAGACAAGTGGAAAGCCCCTAGAAACAAGAATGATGGCTTTTTAATATCATTTGTCTCTGCTACAACTACTGAAAAGACAACTAGCAGATACTTGACTGTTTATTAAAATCTCCTTCAAATTTCAATACAGATACCTACGTTTTTTCTGATATTATAATTAACAAACATGTTTAGACGCTAACCAACAATAATTAGGGTTCCGTAGACAAATGGCAAAAAACGGAACCCTTATAGATTCGTCATGTCTATCTGTCTGTCCGTCCGTATGTCACAGCTACTTTTCTCCAAAACTATAAGAGCTATAATATTGAAACTTGGTAAGTACATGTAGTATTTTTTTTATGAAATAAGGGGGCAAATGAGCAAACGGGTCACCTGATAGAAAGTAACTTCCGTCGCCACCATCAGGAGAGCTGCAGGTGCATTGCCGACCTTTTAAGAGGAAATAGGATAATAGGGGAGGGTAGGGAAGGGATAGGGGATTGGGCCTCCCGTAAACTCACTCACTCGGCGAAACACAGGGCAAGCGCTGTTTCACGCCGGTTTTCTGTGAGAACGTGGTATTTCTCCGGCCGAGCCGAACCATGGCTCTCCCACGTATAACTAAATTATAATAATTGTACCACACTCAAAAACTTTGGTCCACATTCATAGAGTTAAGTAGAAGTTTAAATTAATTTATCGGAATACCACGATAATATACTGTTAAATGGTTTATACAAACAATTTAATTAACTCTATACCAAATAACTATTAAATTACGATCAAAGTTTGCCCGCAGCTGGGCATAAATTCTGCTTTTATTCTTTTTAGGGTTCCGTAGTCAACAACCCTTATAGTTTCGGTCTGTCCGTCCGTCTGTCCACCCCACCTTGTAGTGTCGGTGGATAGTTTTTTTAATATGAGTACCTATACAAAGATCATTTTCCGATTTAGGGATCCATTTGTGAAATATGAAGTTTTAAAGTGGAAAAAATCGTTAGAGTCCTGTGTCCCCCCGCCCCTTCTACCAGCTTAACGGTTGCTTCTGGAAATGTGAAAAATTTTACGGGAGTAGGAAATGTGATTAATTTAAAAGGAAAACTATCACGGCTAAGGAGACTGGGAGAAAACTTATGCTGGATTTATACAAGGTGTAACAAAACTAAGTGATAATACTTCAGGGTGTGTACGTGTTCCTTGTAGAGAGTTCACTGTGAAAGTAGCAGCGCTGAAAGACCAATTTATTTTTCACTTTTGTATGGGGGAACTTAGTTTTGTTACACCTTGTGTATGCGTCCGCCCAGCACCCAAACGCGCGGCTTAGCTGCTACCGCGAGACTACTTACTAGTTATAGGGAATGCAATACCGGGATACCGGGATCCCGCATGCATTTTGCGGGACTAATCCCGGTCGAAAATTTAGCGGGATCCCGCGGGACTGGCGGGATTACAAAGAAGCGTGATTCAAACGTGAAACTCTATGCGCGGGGATCGTGAACTGGCTACAGGCAGCCAAACAATTTACCTTCAATTCATCTCTCATATTACTTTAAATGACAATTGTACCAGCCAGCGTGGAAGCTGAGCGAACTTTTTCAGCTGCTGGCTACCTTATGTCGAAAATCAGGAGCTATTTGGCAGACGACACAATATAATTGACCGTCTAGGGTTGATATTGAACGCGCCCGCCTTTCAATCTAATTGTCAAATAAATTGTTAAATACTATTGTTCAATGATATTGCACAACAAAATTGATCGTCTAGGGGCCCACTTAGACAGAAACGGAAATCTGTCAACCCAAAAATAGAGAAAATGAAAACCTGGCAACCATGAAACGGATAAAATGGAAATCTGGCAATCCTGTATAATGCATATCCTAAAAGTGCAAACACTGCAGTCCAGGTCGAACAACGGTGCCCAAACCTGTCTCACCAAGCTCCTTACCTCATTAACATTTTGTTTATAACTTTTATTGTTATTGTTGTTATTTATTATACTTTCATTTCAGTGTTTGGGGTCAGATATAAAGGGATTCGCTATAGGATATTCGGTTACAACTGTCGAAAGTTTTGTTATGGCACATAATCATAAAGTTATTACTATAATACAAGAGTTATGCTACAGTCAAAATCTAAGGTAAATCTGCTTTAACGTTGTAACTTCAGACCATACTCACTAAAACCACCTGCAGTTTCCCATCAGCCGTTTTAAAAGAGAGTAAATTGTGTCATGGATTGTTCTAACATAGCACAACCGCCGCCTATCGGGGCTGGTTCTCCAAAATTAGGGAACACGCCGACAAACAAAAAAACAGCTTTACCTAGTGTATAGGGTGTCACAAAACAAACAGATAATCTTATATACTATAAAATTCTCGTGTCACAATGTTAGCACAATAGATGTTAGTCACCCGTACTCCTCCGAAACGGCTTTACTGATTTTTACCAAATTTTATATGCATATTCAGTAGGTCTGAGAATCGGCTAATCGGTTCTATATTGATAAGTGCATTTGTTGAATAAATAATAGTAAATTATTACAACTCGAGACTGACGGCGACACATTGTTTGTGCGACGGGATAGCGATGGACGTTGCCATGGTGACATACTTATTTAGTCACTTCAATAAAATAATACGGGCGAAATACTTTATATTATGGCAAAGAAACGTTTGCCGGGACAGCTAGTAATATATACATTTTTATGTATGTGGCCCTTAAGAGTTAACTGAGATTTTAGCAGCGCTGAGGGACTTTTTTATAAATTTGTATGAACAAATCCATGACGTTGGGATATTTATCATTGAAACATAGAAGTCACAAAAGTAAATCTTTCAGCACTGCTACTTTCACGTTAAACATATGAAATACACACCCCAAAAGTGTTATGAATATGTTTTGCAAGATTTTTAACAATATTATCTTACCAAATACCAAATCGGCGCCGCCATCAACATAAAACAGTCTACAGTCCAACAGGTGCCAGTAAACGGACGCGGGCTTCGCATTTTACGGACCGAACTTTATCGTTTCTTGTTGGACAAATCCCTAAAAATTAATAGAGGTTCCCTTTATGTCCCTTTTATTTGAGGAATACTGTATAAGATATGAGCTCCTAAGACCATAAAAATGTTTTCCCTTACGACTTTTTGCATACAGAGTTTGGTTAAGTCAAGTTACTTGAAGAATATGATCTTGTTCTGATTCTATATTGAAATAATGCTGTATATTACTATCGGACCTGGCAAATGTTGCTTGGCCATATACGAGGAGAGAATATTATGTTCTCGACCGTGGGAATCGCGGACACAATAGATTTTCAAATGTTATGCGACAGCCGGGTGCCGCTTGGGGATATAAAAATCTTCCGACCGAACGAAGAATTGTAGAGTAGTTATATACTCGTAGACCGTAGTATACGTAGCTTAGTTTGTGTACACGAATCAATAAGCTATCACTATGTTACTTTATCTAAACTAAACTATGTCGTGGGAGTGGATTTTGACGTGGGAGAGCCATGCTTCGGCACGAATGGGCCGGCTCGACCGGAGAAATACCACGTTCTCACAGAAAACCGGCGTGAAACAGTGCTTGCGCCGAGTGAGTGAGTTTACCGGAGGCCCAATCCCCTACCCTATTCCCTACCCTCCCCTATTCCCTTCCCTTCCCTTCTCTATCCTCCCTTATTCCCTTCCTTACCCTCCCCTAATACCCTGTTCCCTCTTAAAAGGCCGGCAACGCACTTGCAGCTCTTCTGATGCTGCGAGTGTCCATGGGCGACGGAAGTTGCTTTCCATCAAGTGACCCGTTTGCGCGTTTGCCCCCCTATTTCATAAAAAAAAGTCTCTTCAGTATAATTTCTTTATCACGAATTAAACAATCACATAATTCACAAAGGAAATCGATCGAGATCAACCGTGTATGTATGTGTGTCATCTGGTGACATTCAACTTGGGAGATGTATCGGGGCCGTCGGACCAGTTTTTGTTTACTCTCACCCAAATAATTAATACAATGGATTGTAGAGCAATTTCTATTTTTGTCTGCTAGGACGCTTCTTTCACCGCGGTAAAGGCCTTTTTAAAGAAAATTAGGGGGCAAACGAGTAAGCGGGTCACCTGCAGCTCTACCATGAGTTTAAAGCTATAGTTTTGTCGATACTCGATACCGACTACGTAAATAATTTGGCGATTTTAGTTCCGCAAGTGACCACAGAGGTGCTATAAAATTTGCCATACTAAAACTTTACGCAGTCGGTATCGAGTATCGATAAATACTATAGTATATACTATAGCTATAGTTTTAAACTCATGGTAGAGCTACTGGAGAGCAGCTTCCGTCGCCCATGGACACTGGCAACATCGGAAGAGTTGCAGGTGCGTTGCCGGCCTTTAAAGAGGGAATACGCTCTCTTCTTGGAACTTTGCATATCTTATCCATGATAGACCAAAGTGGAGCTGTATGCACAATCGTTGTCAATCATGAGCAATCGACAACAATCATCAAAAATGTTGGATCCATTAATAATATTGTAAGACCTTTTTGTACCACATTTATACAATAAATCATTATTATTATTATTATTAAAACAACAATCTATATTGGCCGCCGCTTTGAGCGTGAAGGGGTAACAGACAGATAGACAGAAAGACACACTTTCACATTTATAATATTGTTGTGAATGTGCTCGGCCAGCACTTTACTTGGTAGATTTAATCAAGGCAATATTCTTGTACCATGGTCCAAAAGACAATTGTACCTACTACATATTACGGGCAAGTTAACTTCATACATAAAATGTCAAAATTTGTATGAAACGTTGTGACTAACCGACTTAGTCTGTAAGCTATTGTAATTCATCGCTATGGAAAATGCGGTCACTTATTATGAACACCGCAATTATTGAATCCAATTTCGCAGATAACCATGAGTTTTGATTAAAACGGATTTATAATATTATGTACCTACGTACGGTTATTTATACACACTAATATTACAGTCTATATCATACCTAAATTGTAAAAGTGTATCTTTCTATTTTGGTACCTCTGTACTTTGTCAGGCCCGAGCCGACCTTAACGCCGCGGCGTAGCCAATTTTGTTCAAATTTAACAAATAAGAAATTAAAACTTTAATATTTCGAGAAAAAGAGGCGCTTCATAGATTTCGCACACAGGCGCTGTGGGGGGCTGGCGCGGCCCTGCGGGGCTAAAACGGTTGCTTTGAAGAATCATGACATGAATCATAATATGATTCATTTTTCTAAAATCGCAAAATGCAACTCTGCTTGCAATTCATTTCTGTATTTTTGTACTGATTTGACATTTGTCAGTTTGACAGTTTTGACAATTCATTTGTTGAATTGATTGAGAGGAATTGCTAAATGTGACCATTTTAGCCCCGCTGTACGCTGTAGCCACCGAAGTGATAGCTCTAGAGAAATACTGTAAGTCCCGAGAGAGTACGTATAAATTATTATATATAATATTTCATGTTTACGTTACTTACGTGATAATATAATTTCTTCGCAAATGAACTCGCAAGGAACATCTAGAACTAAGTAATACATGAATTATTTATGAATAATAATAATATTAGCTTCAACGTACATCCAACAAAATATTATTATACAGTAAGAAAATATGTTTAAATTCAAACATTGATTAAGTAATTTAATTTTGTACAGAGAGCATTTGACATAATTTATGTTTCTGTTCCCTATCGGTCATCTTGGCGTCCATTGAGAGAGGCCTACGTCCAGCAGTGGACGACTATAGGCTGATATGATTATGATGATGATGTATCCGTTCCCAGAATTGATATTATATTCCCAGTTTTTTTTTATCTTTTTTTTTCCTGCATAATTATAAGCGGTGGTCACCCTACTACTAATACTCTGCATACCAAGATGACACCAAGTAACGGAAGGAAGACAATCGGCATTGATCACTCACTGTCGAGCGTGACAGGAATAAAATACATGAACAAAGAAATTATTATCCTCCTACACCCAATGTACTGTGAAAATCATTAGCCAAAGTACCTACTGTTTCAAATTAAGTTAATTCTTGTTGAGAATTCAGTAAATTAGCGTATCTATATGAAATATGAATATATATTAATGAAGTATAAGAATTATTCGATACCTTTTATAACACTTTTAAGATTAATATTGTTTTTAACTTGGAAGCCGGGTTCAATTTTTATGGCTAAACCGATTTGGCTAATTTAAGTCTTGAAATAATCGTGAAAGTTCAGGGAAGGTTTATAGTAGGAGGGGAGGGATACGAAATTCACGGGGTTATCTAGTAGATACAATGAAAACTGAGTTCTACTGTACAACTCTTTTACGCTGGTTTATCGCGTGAAAACCGTAAGTCATTTTTTCACAAAAAAGCTATTCCATGTCCTTTTTCCATTTTCACCTCTAAAAGTATCATTTATTTGCAAAAAGTGCAGTAAAAATTGGTGTTACAATAAAATATAGGATTACCTAAAGTCTCATAACTTTTTAAGTTTCAATTGCTGAAATATGTGTCCAAAACTTAAATCTATCAGCTCTTATTGAGTTCCAAATCTGTAACTTTAGAATTCCAGTAAAAGGGTAAAGACAATACAAAATTATTAGTACGATTGCCCAATCCACAATTTTATCAAATTTAGCTCTATTGGCGATTATAATAAGCTGTACATTGCAACGAACGATGTCTGTAAAAGTCAAGGTACCCTCTTGCGGATCTATTTCAATTAAAGATCGTCACAGTTCCTAAATACTTGTGCAAAGGTTTACATTGTCTACATGCAACCTTTGCCCTTTGATATTAGATTTAGCTGCGTAATTAGGAAATAATTCCTAATAGTACTTCCATGTTTCAATTCTAGAGAATGAAGGTTAAATTACCTAAATAAACTACTGAAACTTTTTCATAGATAACAAGTTGATGGGCATCAACTCCGATGCGCAGCTGGATTTGCTTACCGCGTGTGAGCCGTAAATATTTCCGGGACAAAAAGTATCCTATGTCCTTTCCCGGTACTCAAAGTATCTCCATACAAAATGTCATCGAAATCGGTTTAGCGGTATACACGTGAAGATGTATACCACTAAGAAAAAGCGCAAGGAAATAATATCTAATATTATAAATATCAAGGAGTACCTACCTATCTGTCAGCCTGTTTCACGCTAAAACTGCTGAACCGATTTAGTTTTTTTGATGAAAATTAGTTCGGTGATAACTGATAAGAGTCACGGTCAAGGACAAGTTGTGTTCATCAAACTGCAGGTCTTTAGAAATAAAACGAATAATTCCAAACAAATTTTATCTTTATTCAAGTAAGATACATAATTGACGATATAAACAATAAAAAACAGTTTAGGACATCTGAAGAACAGGCGTTAAGGCAAATACTATTTCAGTCTATAAATTTTCTTTCAATTAAGTAAGGATAGGATTTTAGTAATAGGGGTATATATAAATTCAATGTAAAGGTGGCTTCCGATCCTTGCTACAAGCGATCGCGACCGACAAAAAAATCAGATAAATTCTCACTTTTTAACACAGGTTTCGTTTTCTACCGACATTGGTTTAGCGACCAGAAGCATTTTATTTGAATTTCTGTCGGTCGCGGTCGCGGTCGGATTTGATCGGAACGGTACCTTAAGATCCGTGTCACAGGACATGCGAAGATATAGATATGAACACGCTATAACTGATATTCAGTTCAGTCAGATTTGGGCCGAAGCTAAAAGTAGCCTATGATACTTTCACAAGCTGTACATTTTATAATGGACAAATTATAATATATATAATAATATGATTGTATATTCCAATTTTGTTTTTTTTTTATTTGATATAAAAACTTCAATCCAGTCCAAGTCAAACAACTTTTGCAGTTTTAGCTTATCGGAATGCTTCAACGTTTGTTGAAGATTTCATAGCAATGCCATTTTAATTGTTCTAATCAAGACTTAATCGAAACCTTAATATCAAAGATATTATAATTTTGAATTAAAATAGTAGAATTGAAATAAGTAGATACATAACCCGCCTTCATATATTTTGTTGTGATCAAAAACTTAATGGCACAGTTCTTATATTTTTTTAATTGTATACATATATAAGTATTATAATTATTATATTTTGAATTCTATATAAGTATCTTAAGCTACTCTTAGCGTCTATACACACAAGGCTGAAAATACGCGGCATTATTACGCCTGCAATGTTCTACGCATACCATAAGCGCGCGTTCAGAAGTGCGCGTTTTCTGCGCGTTTTTTGCTCGCGCGGATTCATCACATATGAAATTGCTATGAATGATGAATCCGCGCGAGCAGAAAACGCGCACGACTGAACGCGCGCTAACGCGACGCCACACACCATGCCGTAATTACGTCGCGTTATATGCACATAATAATAATATATTATATAACGCGACGTAATTACGGCATGGTGTGTCATCAGTAATTTAAAATACATTGCAGGCGTAATCACGCTGAACTTCAGCCGCGTATTTTCAGCCTAGTGTGTTTAGACACTTAAAATGACGACGCTACTCACTAAAGACATTATTATTTAATATTATAAGATCATACAATTCGGATGAAGTAGATTTAAGACTTCGTCAATATTTGATATAAATATTAAGCTGGGGTATTGAAAACAATTTCATAAGAACAATATTTAAAGCTCATATAGGCTAGTAATCACTATTCCTAATCTAACATTGACTTATAGTATTGACAGAGGTATAACAGTGATGAAAATAAAACATCCCTTAAACAAGGCACATTTTTCACACTACTAACCTAACTTGACAGATGAAGTATGGAGAATCTGTCAAAAAAGTTGTGAATAGCCTATTCGGCACTTTATCAGAAAGTGTTGAAACAGGCCTTTGTGTAATATTGCGAGATATAAGTTATTAGTTTTTTGTTTTCATACCATTACCAAAATTGTATTTATTTTATTTGTATAATTAGCGGTTTAAAATCACACGTAGTTCATTGAAAGCCTAGAAATAGGTATCTAGTCAAAACTCTAAATTCAGTGAAATAGTTATTTTTTTATTATTGGAACATAATCATAAATACGTATTTATACTTATGCATATACATATAAATATATATGCATAAGTATATATATATAAAAAGCAGATTTTGTGATTTTTTTTTCCGGTTCATTAATTGTTTTAAATGTTAACGTTATCTTGTGTCATTTGTCAAAAGTTGTTTTTCTTAGAATCTTATAAGTGAAAACCATGGACATAAAAAAAATACGGACGTAACCTTCTTATAATCACGAGTGAAGCCTAGTTATGGCCGCCCGTGTAGGACGTGTGCGTGATATGAGGGTTGCCATATAAATCATAAATTTCCCTACTTTTTAAATTTTGTAAACTCATACAAGTTAAATGTATTTTTTATACTTAAACATATTTTTATGTTTTTTTCGCTTCAGAAATGTAAGCGGTTGTTAAAGATGTCATAATGAAAAAAATATTTTTATGACACTATAGATAGAAAAAAAACACATGTTACGTACAGAGAAGTATATTATTTACATAACATTATTAGTAATAATGATTATGTACAAACATTTACAATAATAAAATTATTACTAGCTATTTGACCGAGCTTTGCTCGGTATTCGATAAAACACGAATAAAATGACATTTTCTAAAAATAATTCCTAGCTAGATAGATTTATCGCCCCCGAAACCTATATACGAAACCTGTATACGAAAAGATATAAGATACTTATGTCCCGTAACCCGTTTCATCAAACAATCAAGTAATGTTAAATAAATAATGGCTTGTTAAATCAGTTAACGGCCTGTTAGAGCTATCGAGAGTTCTACCATGCGCTAACGTCAAATCAAATCATCTAACATGGTGTTAAATTTATTCCTGGTCTAGAGTTCCATTCAATATTTTCATTCCTACTAGGTCTCAATGACGCTCGGGTGACTACACCAATAGCACCTTTCCTCCCCTACTACTGAAGGAAATCTAAGACAACAATTTTATCTATGGACGCTTACGCCACGTCAGTCTAACCCCGTGCTAAGTACCTGAAGGACTTGTGTTACGGGTACCAGACAACGGAAATATATTTAATACTGTTATACTATACATATATTTAAGATTTTTATTATATGATACACATATTTAATACACACCCATGACCCAGGAACTTTGAAAACTTATTGTTCCGTCGGCAGGATTCGAACCCGCAACCCCCGGCTTGAGCTACCGACAGCCCACCCAATGAGCCACAGAGGTCGTCAAACAACAATTATATCCACTTTTGTAAATTAAGAAATTAATAGGGGTGTAGACCATTTTTAGGAAATATATTTATTTTACAGATGTACCATCAAGGAAGTTGATTGCTATGCAATTGACAGACCAACGTTATTTGGTCGAATACTTATGTCAATTCAATGTTAATTGTGATCTGTCGGCTGGGTTTGACGTAACGCAACCAAACTACTTATGTCCCCGATTTGCATAGGAATCAACTTCTCTGATAGTACATAAGTATTTTGTTACACCTAAAAATATGTAAGTATAAAAAATAAATACACTCTTATTTCAATTTAAAAAATCACTTATTAAATATAAAAAATATTATAAAGTTATTAAGTAAAATATGTCCATTTTCGGTAATTCTATAACACAAACTCTCAAAAAAACAATAATTTGTATTAGATTTCGTTTACTGTCTACACCCCTATTATTGTATTCCTGCCTAATTACTGGTCAATAGTATGCTAAATACTTACATGACACTAATAAAAGACAATAAAATTAATTATTTGATTATTTAAAAATAATTTAAAATTTTCCCCGGTTTGGGGAAAATTTCCCCACTTTGTTATGGACATTACTGACCTGTTGAAGTTGAATTAATATTTACATTATTTTATCAAAATACTTTAAAAATATGTTATCTTACCTATGAAATATTATTCCTTGATGTTTTTTGTGTAAGGTTGTATTGTTCTTGCACCATTTTACAACACAAGATGGCATATTTATTTTTATTTATGAATGACAAAGACGTGTCACCGCGATGCAGTCTAATTGCGTAATGGCGGTACGATCGGCTTATTACAGTGCGAGTGCGTGTGCAAGATGTGTACGTATGATCGCCTGGGCTTATTAAGGGTGCTTCACTCATTTCTTAATGGCGATCCGTCCGTATTTTTTTTACGTCCGTGGTGAAAACATGTAAATGGTCTATTTTTATATTCCTAGAAGTTTTTTATATGTAATTATTGTACTGTTTGTTTTCCTTTTTTATAAAAATAATAATAATAATAATATTGGTGAAAAATGTACCTCGTCTAGGTATCACATTACCAATTCGTTGCTTCGCTGGATATACTTTTGAAGCAATTATGACACAGTAAAATTATATTTACAACAATAAATACAGGTATACTTCATAAGATTAGGTACTTTATTAGTCATTACCACTACAATTGACGTACTATGTGCAAAAACCTTAGAAACTCATAAAATAAATAAATAAAAATGGTCATCACTTAAAAATGTACTAAATAAAATTGGGCATATAAAAAAACGAACTAATACTAAAACGCATTTTGATTCGTTTTAAATCTGTGCTTCGTCTACTTACAATTGAATAACATGGCATCGTCGTATAACACAGAAGGCTACTTCTAACTTATATCTACATATAACAAGGCCCTTTATATAGAAGACTTCATATTTACGAAATTGATTATGCATTCTACCTATACGTAAACATTTAAAACAGCGGGAATGTACAATTGAGCATCAAACAAAACGAAGCGATATTTTGATATATCATGATGTTCCAAATAGGACAGTCTATATCAGTAGTGCTAGCACGGCGACCAGCGGAAATGCGAAAGTATGGACAAACTGTGGAAATAAACCTAAGGTGCCGTTCCGATCTTTTTTCACGGTAGCACGGCGACCAGCGGAAATGCGAAAGTATGGACAAACTGTGGAAATAAACCTAAGGTGCCGTTCCGATCTTTTTTCGTTCCGAAAAATTCAATTAAAATGCCACTTTATGACAGACTATAGTCACAAACTGTGGAGATAAACTTAAGGTGCCGTTCCGATCTTTTTTAGTTCCGAATAATTCAATTAAAAAGCCACTTTATGACAGACTATAGTTCTAAAAATTCAAATAATATCCTACATTATTACATATACTATAGTGTGTCATAAAGTGGCATTTTAATTGAATTTTTCGGAACGAAAAAAGATCGGAACGGCACCTTAGGTTTATTTCCACAGTTTGTCCATACTTTCGCATTTCCGCTGGTCGCCGTGCTACCGCTACAGGAAGTGTTAATAGGGTTACAAGAAAATCAACACCCTTATTTCTATTATAAGTTGTACCTAGATAGGTATATTATGTCATATTCATCGAAATACTATCGTGTTTCGAATGTCAAAGTGATAGCAATGCATTAATACATTTAATTCACAACATACAAAGCTAAATTGTATTTTAGGCAGCAGTGTATGTTTATGTAAAATTCTACTAAGTACCTTTAAATAGGTAGGTTTCTTTAACTATGGCAGGTTGGAAATATTATAAGATTATAACGAATTTAAATTATAATCATAATATTTTATCTATGTTACTATAATACTATAAATTAATTTTTGATGTTGCTCATTTCTTCAACAAAATTTTCGATGAAGTAAGTTTTGATACGGATACTGTATCAAAAGAACATTAAAACACTAAATGTTCATCCTTTGGATATGTATCATTTTTAAATTTGATATCATCCTTTAAGACACCCAAAAAGATAAATTATAGCATCGCACAGCTTTCATTGGTTTCAGTGCTTAATATTCTTTATCCAAAATTCAATTGTTGAATAAAATCCAACAAAAATTCGAGGTAAGTTTTTCAGTTATAATCGACAAATATGCAAACGAAATAATTTGCTTACAGTCCAATTTAAGCGCCAACGGCGATTTAAATTCCACTCGAACTAAAATATGCATTTTTTTCAACAACCGGATTTACGTAAAGAAGTTTTCTCTCTGCTGGTAGATCGGCAGTTCGACTTCGGGCGACCGGTCCTCGTAGTCGCAGTCGTTGTCGCGCAGCGGTAGTTCTTCTAGCGCTTTAACTGAAGAAAACAACCCATTACTACCTCGAAGACACTTGACAGAAAAAAAACTTGACGAAAAAAAAATACGTGTGGCACTCGGGGACTGCCGCGGTAAAGCTATTGCATAGCATTTTTTTAATCAACTTATACAAAATAATTCTCATACGTCTAAGTAATAGACAAGCAATTTCTGCGCCGATAAGAGTATAGGTTCTGTTAGGTTTTCTCGCCACGCTCAAAACCCGCGATAAAATCAATGCAATAGCTTAAAAAACGGAAAAAAATAAACGAAAAACTACTCACAACAAAATGCAAAAACGAAACCATGCTGCAGTAGAACACCTTATATAATTAGCGAATGTGAACTAAATGTAAGTGCGTTAGGTGCTAGCCGCTCCGCCGTCAGTGTTGGTTCCTGCAAGACACGACAGTAAGCTAATGTTATGGCTGACACACGTGGCGTTAGTTACATACATGTAGACGTGGTCTGTCTGAATGTGTAGTCTGCGAGTCAGCAATCGTGCGGCCATAATTAGATGATATAGGGACTAGGGTTTGTGATTTACACTTTAAATCACAAACCCTAGTCCCTATATCCCTATCAGAGAAATTGGTTCATGAACAAATGGTGGACGTACATAATTTAGTCGGCTTTCAAGCTCAGCTCATAACGATTAACATGAACTTGACACAACCCGACCAAACTACGTAGATCCGTTGTCTACTTTTGAATAAATTTCTCAGCTGGTTCATCACATATTTGAATGAACTGATCCTTTATGAGGAATAGGTTAAACAGATTATACCAAATTTAGAAAAGCAATAAGAAGGACGCACGATTGCTTTCTCAATCCTCGGGCGAATGACGAGTCATTTCATTCTCTATATGCCGCTCTCAGAGATACTTAATAATTACTTTAATACGATGTTGATTTTAACATAAAATCTATAAATATTATTCAGTTAAGTTATCATTGAATGCCTCTGAATGCGGCAATCAGTCTATTATCATGGTTCTCCAAACAAGAAGATGTCATCTAAAACTCAAATCATTTTCAATTTTTTTTTATCGGAAAGTCTAATTTTATATACTTTTATTGTATTTTCATTATGTAATGGCATAATGACACCACCTTGTCCTAGAAGATTATGTCTGGCGCAGCACTCCATGCACAAACACAAATTTTTGTGGAACTATCAAGAATATTCTAAACGAAGGTTACATGTAATTAAAATGTAGTTATCTGCATTCAATGTCTCTAAGTGCGGCTGTAAATTTTTGTAAAATTGATTTTGCTCTAAACGTAAACAATATTCATAGATGCGATAATAAATTATGATGCTACCATTGTAAATGTATTATCAACCACGCAAAAAAAGAACTACTTATAATAACAAATTTATCAAGGATTTGTTCGGGTTCCAATTTTGTTTTCATTTAGATCAATGAACTAAAACATATATCAATGTTATATGACATGTAAATATAGTAACGATTGCATAATACTTGATAGTCCACATCACAAAAAGTACAAAAACAAAATGATTAATAATAAATAAAAACCAACTTTAAACTAGCTTCATCGAAAACATAGTACGTGGTACGTTAAATTGTGATTATTGGAAATTTAAAATAAAATATTACTAATATAAATAAGAACTAACAATTTAACAGTAAACAGTTTTAAAGCCAATTCAGAAAAATCTAGAAAAGTCGCGCATCAACAAATTAAGACTAGAAATATAATAATCTAGAATAACAATTTGAGGAGGTTTGAATGACGTGACTGGGTCACGGATAGTGGTATTTCCAAGCAAATATTTAAATGATCTAGTCCAACTGATATCTGTCCCGCATAAACCGAAAAAAACAATTCAGTAACAATTGAAAACAATGCGAAAATTGTACTTTCTGTACATTCTTCATTAGCGATAGGGTAATGCTGATTGACTTTGCATACTATTATTATTAATATTGTTTCACTAGCTCTAGTCATTTAAGTTTACTGCAGCCACTTCAAATATTTCATTTAATACCAATATTTTAGCTCCAAAAATAGGTCCACAAAGTATGATATATAATAAAAGACTAAACTTTAAAATTTTCATGAGCGTGTTTGCCTTCTTCGTTTCTATCTTATCAGATTCAAATTCTGTTGGAATACAACCTTTTGTATTACGCCAAAAAATATTTTATTCGTCACTCTGGCGTTTTCTTTTCCATTAAAAAAGTCGTTTCCTAATATAATTTGGATCTGACAAATCCTACGCATTACATACAATTGAACATACCACACAAAACCAGCTTAACCATACAAAGCGGGATCTCACCAGCTATAATTTTGCTCATCTCGGTGACCTGCTTCGCTAATATCTGGTTCATCTGCAGCAAATGTTCCCTTTGCTTCTTCTCTTCGCTGTCCGGGCTCTAACATAACCAAGCACACATATAACTGTGCCATTATATACAGCCAACATTCGAAGCGTAAGCTTATGTTTGCAGATGTTTTTAAAAACTTTAAAATATTTTTAACTAAAATTTTACTCAGAACTAGAAAATAAAAAACGATCGTGAATAAAATAGTAGAACAGGAAATAAGAGAATAGCAATTCGTCAATTAGAAAATAAAAAATAAATAATGATAATAATAAGAAATCATGAATTACATAAAGAGAAAATGAAAAGCCCCTGAGGACAGTTTTAACTAAATCATTTTGAAACAAAGTAAATCGAACATAATAACTAGACAAAAATTACTGCGTATATTTGTAAAGAAATAGACATCTGCAAACATAACACTACAATCAACGATATAATTTAATAACTAAACCAGGCTTAAATCTGGCATTAATAATGATAATGATGAAGAATGCGACATGCATATATATGATCAAGATACTGATGATGCAAATCTACAGAATAATATGAAAATGCACGACTTGTAAACCAAAAGTTTTGATCACCTTATTCTCAAATAAATTAATTAACGGCCGTTCCCAATATTTGATCTATCTCTGGTTTTGCCCTACTAGAGATAGGAATAGCTCAGATTAGACATTAGAGACTATATTTTATGTCAATTTTGAGCTATTCCTATCTCTAGTAGGGCAAAACCAGAGACAGATCAAATATTGGGAACGGACGTTAAACAAATGCAAGTCATTTATATGAACCTGCAGATACATTTTTATTTTTTTTATAGATTATTGTTTATTATTAAAAAAAATGGTTCATAGTTACATATAAAACTTCCTGGCAGCACATGGGCAAAAGATTTTAAAAGCTAAAATGGATGACAGTGTATAATTATGATAAAGAACAATGAACTGCTTATGACGAGTATGAATGACTTTTAAAAGCCCTACAAGAATTATTCACAGAAATAAATTGAGGAAATGAATATAGAAGGGATATTATGGTTAGCAGAATAATTTTTCAAAGGCAAGAATGATTTGTGTGAAATATAACAAATTCTGTAATGGTTAGTGAAAAAATTTTGATTAATAATAAACAGATTGATTTGAAGTAGAATAATTCTAGAAGAATTCTACTAACCTTGGTGTTATTAGGATCTGCAGAGGTGCTGGTTAGCATCTTCTTGATCGATTCCACTTTCTCTTGGCGCTTCTGTTGCTCTTCTGGCGACAATTCTGGAGGCTATAAAAATATGAACATAGTTTCATTTAATTCATGCTGATATTTGATTTTCTATATAATATTATTATTTTAGGCCTTATATTATAATTACTACATGTAGACGTAATGTCTGTTACATAAATTTTAAGTCGAGGTAGATATAAAGAGAACTATCAAAGTATTCTCGAATTTTAACACTTACGCGGGCATTTCTGTAAAACAGGCTATTTACCCATATCCTATTCTCTAGATTTATTTCGCAAAAACTTTCATTTTATTTAGACGTGAGAGAGCCATGCTTCGGCCCGAATGGGCCGGCTTGACCGGAGAAATACCACGTTCTCACAGAAAACCGGCGTGAAACAGCGCTTGCGCTGTGTTTCGCTGAGTGAGTGAGTTTACTGGAGGCCTAATCCCCTACCCTATTCCCTTCACTTCCCATCCCTACCCTCCCCTATTACCCTGTTCTCTCTTAAAAGGCCGGCAACGCACCTCTTCTGATGCTGCGGGTGTCCATGGGAGACGGAAGTTGCTTTCCATCAGGTGACCCGTTTGCTCGTTTGCCCCTTTATTTCATAAAAAAAAAACTTCTCCATCCGGTCGAGGGACCGGGCTATAATGTCTATAATGTCTCCTACCTTCTCGGGTATATACCGCTCCGGGATCAGTATCTTCTGCGGCGCGGCGAGCAGGCGGTCGATGGAGTCAGGTGCAGGGAGGCGCGCGCCGCACGCTGACCGCACCACGTCGGGCGCAGCACCGCGGACGACGCGTTCCATATCTGCGTCGTCGAGGGATCGAGCTCCCGAGACCTTTGGAATAAGAACAGTTGTATTGAATACTTTGCAAATCTTCATATTGAGTATCATTAGCCACCCAAGCTAATCTAGTCTCAATTTCAAATCTCAAAAAGATTAATGGTTAAGTGGCACAATCCTTCTACCTGTAGCAGCAAAAAGTTGCAGTGAGTTGGTAAATTGTGGATTCAATATTGTATCGTTAAAATATATTTTTGAATACTTTCAATATAATATAAAATTTCACTAAAATATCAAAATTATACTCACATCTTGACCATACGCATCTTTGGGTAGTTCATTCAGCATCTTAGCGCTAAGATGGTGGGGCGCTGTGTAATGCCTCCTCTTCTCTTTGGGCACCTGCCTTCTATGCAGCGATCCATTCTTGGGTACATCCCCAGACACCTCTGTAATGATCTGCTTAGCAGCCTCACTCTTGAATATCGGAGACAGCTCCATATTAGATCGTGTCAAACTGACGATGCTTGAGGTCTTGGACAGTGGATCATTCGTCAGTGTTCTAGAACTATCGGTGGGACTCTTCAAATACTGCGTGGACATTGACATTCGGTCATATGGCGATCTATCGTAGTTCTTATTGTAGCTGCTACTGAGGGACGATATATCTTTGGAATAGTCGTAGCTGGATAGGGAAGGGCTCGAAGGGTACTTCGGGCTTTGTTCCATACCCTTATCCCTTCCGTAGGCATCTACCCCTTTAGAGTAGTACTCCTCGAATTTGCCGTAATCGGTGCGTGGGACTGATGATGCTCTGTAGTTGTTGACTGGCTGGACCAGCTCTTCCTCGAGGAATTGGTCTAAATTGGCTGTGAGATTAGATGACCAGTCCGACATTGGTTGCAAGGAACGTTCCCTATCCCTCTGTCGTCGTTCACTCTCTCTCTTCACGATGCGAACAGTTTTGATTTCTTGCTTCTCAACGTTAGACAGATTACCTGTGAAAGTAATTTTATGATCTTAATTATCTTTATAGATTTAATCATATTATTATCTACCAGTTCTTTTACCTGGAAAGTGTTTCTTGTGGCACACATTTTTTAAGACATAGGATAGTACCATCATAGTATCATAGTACCATCATAGTATCATAGTACCATCATTAAAAATGTGAATCAAAATGATCTAACAGACATTTTATAGATCTGTACTCACCAAAAACAGTGTGGTGCATATCTTCACTACTCAATGGAGATGTGACGTCAATAGGTGGAGCTCTTGTATCCACATACAGTGGCGTACTAACGCTAGTATGTTCATACGTCTGTGACGGAGCGTAGTCGTAATCCAGTTGCCCATGGTCAATAGTGTGACCAGTGTCTAGATTTGTTTCTGACCAAGAAGAGAAGGAGCGACGCTTGCCTGGAAAAATAATTTTATTATTACTCTAGGACTTAGGTAGTTCTATCGTATTTATTATAACATCATCAGGTAAAAAAGCCTGATTTGTACGGGTAGTCAGTATCCTGGCCCCCTGTTCCAAAATCCATCCGCCAGTTTCAATAGCGATGTCAGATGTCAAATCCCATACATTTTGACATCTAACTTTGTTATCGAAACTCGCAAACTGTGCATCGCAAATTTTGACTGGGCACTCTAATTATAATATTATCATCACGAGAATCAAGTCATTGGTATTTTTTTTTCTGAATCATGGTCGATTACTTCAAGACGGTAAATCTTGACAACGTCTTACCGGGCATAGAGTCGTGTGTAGTCTGCAATGCGTGCGACTGCTGCGTCAGATGGCGGACGGCGCGGCTCAACTCCTGCCGCTGTCGCTGAAGAGCTGACACTAGCTGCTGGACCCGAGTCACTTCTGTAAGTGGTAAATGTTTATTTTTTTGTGTTATAACTTATATTATGTTTAGTTAAATTGTTAGACGGTTACATACCGGTTACAGGTTATTTCTATTGTTCTTCATATTATTGACCCGAGAACTTGCTTATTATAGTGACGCCCATAACTTTGTTATGCCGAATTTTGTTAATCGTGCGGAAACCGTATATTTTTCCGAAACAAAAACTATTCTATGTACTATCAGAGACGTTGATCCTAGGCAGATGGCGGACCGCGGACCTAAGTAATTTGGTCACGTTGTCAAACCCATCCGACCGATCAGTGATCTCAGCTAACATTGAATTGAGTATTGACATTTAAGCCGACAAAATGATGCAGGTCCGTCAACTGCCTAGGAATAAATTTCCTCGATGGTACGTGTCTCTCAAAGTATCATCATACAAAATTTTATCTAAATCAGTTCAGTCATTAAGCTTAAAAAGGTTGGAGATAGACAGGCATACTTTTGCATTTTGAATATAGGTAAGGATGCATTTGTAAATTATATCTTACCATCTTCCAGCATAGCAGTGGGATGTTGCTGTGTATGTTGCGGCGTGGGTCGTGCGCGGCGAGCACGCAACGCGCGCCGCAACTGTTGCAGCTCGCGTTCCAAACGAGCGTTGTCCGCTACTGTTTGTTCCAGTTTCTGTGTAACAAGATCATCGAATTTATCAATCACATCATCGAATTGATACTGATATTTTTTATTTCATTTAAATATATTTAGGATGGCATTCGGTTAGAATTATTTTATTTTAAATCATGCAAAACATTCATTCGTTTTATTCAATTATCTACAAAACATGTTGTCGCTCTATTAAGTAATAGATTGTTTTCAAGATTATTAGACTCAACATAAGAACATATTGTACTAATTATTATTATTTACAGACATCGCTACAATCAGACGCCACAACTACTATTTACACTGTCTCAACATAAAATACATATATAAAACGGGCATGCATCAACGTGCATACATAATAATAATAAGTAAATAAAAACAAGTGCATGTATAGCCTAAAACCTTATAAACCTTAGAATTGTGCGCCAGCATCGCGTGGACTCGCGCCAGTTCCGCTTCTAGACCGGAGCTGGTGTCGGCTTTGTCGGTTATGCTCACTGAGTCTAATTTCGTGCGGACTCCTGAAAATTAAAAAGTGAAAATATTCAAAAGATTTCTTTATAATTTTTAATTTTACGGATCTAAGATCAATGATGGAGGTTTTATTTTAATGATATGCTATAATATAAAGTATGATTGCAGGTTTTGAGTTAAAGTGATACTAAATAATGCAAATTGTAAGTATAATAACTTAAAATATTTTAATTGCCTAGTATTAAAGCGTTGATGTATTTTTAGTGACATAATTTCATTTTGTTATCAAATATTGGCTATATTTTATTTTCTTAAGTCACTTGACCTAACGAAATAAGCTATATTACACTTACCAGTTAGCAGTGAATCTATGGCGTTCCTATCGGTTTTGATTCCTTGTATCATAGCAGCTTCGTCAGCTAGTTCCTGCTCCAACGCCCAGAGCTCTGCCACCCTAACTCTAGCCGCTTCAGTCTCTAAAGGCTTACCGGCGGCTGCACTCTCTAGCCATCTGTCAATATTTGTTGCAAAATTAGTTAATGGACGTGTCACGTGATAAATTGAATTGAATGTTAATTTGGTGTTCGTAATTTAATTTGGCTCCAACAAGCGGAAATAATCGAGATTCTATGAAAACGACGAAAGACGTTATATCCCTCGTGAAGTAATAATTAAATTACCTCTGCTGTTCCAGCGCGTGCTCCGCCAGAACCTTCTGTCGGAGCCTCTGGTTTCTCTCCAACCGTTCTATGGTCGAGCCGGGTCTGTTGTACAGTGATCCCAATTTCACCATATTATCCACCAGCTGCACTAACGGTTTGCTCTTCTCGTACTGATTCTCTAGTTCCATCAACTGCATCTTCAGATGCTCTAACTTTTGCAGACTCTCCTCCCGCTCTGCCGCCTTCAATGAGCTCAGACAATCCTGAAATTATTTCAATGAGTTTACCTACTGCTGTATAAGTTAATACTTAACAAATACTTGATATACTTGATAAATTAATAACTGTATTCTGAAACTTAATAAAAAATTTCAAACATTCTAATCTACGTGTGAAAAGTGAATAAAGAAAAACAACACAAAAACATTGCAAAGTAAGACAAACAAAAAGCAAAACAAGCACCTCTATGCTACTAATTTGGGCACAACATTGCTCGATAGAACGGTGCGTTGCGGTGTGACGTCGTCGCAATTGTATCAAAAGGAGCACCAACTCTTCGTGACTTCTTCCCAAAAGTTCCCCAGCCGTCGGTATATCCAAGCCATCATTACCACCTCCTTTCTTTTGCTGATTAACGTAAAAAAAAACAAAATGATGAAGCGGAACAAACAAAAACACAACTACATCACAACAAAAGATGTCACTTACCAATTCCTCATTATCAGTACTAATTCGAACTCTGGGACTCACTGCTCTAATGGGCTGTTGTAAGCTTCTTGATGGCGATCTGCTCATTGCCCAAGCACTATCATTAGCACATGACAATGTTAACTGTAACAGACAATTAGATTTTGTTCTATAAATCCATATTATTAACTTTGGTCTAAATTATTTAATCGATAAAATGTAAAAAGGACACGTAGCTATAAATAGTACACAAGTAATATATAGTCGCTTACATCTTGTTGCGATGCTGTCATCTGTTGCGAGCTGTAATGCTCTTGGGGCTTTTCTTCAACCCAGCGAACCCTAGGGCTTACGGCTCTTACTGGAATATTGCCGTCTCTATTACTTCTTCCGATAGACGTATTGCTACCGACAAATGGTTTCTTTGATAGTGGTTGCTGATTTGAATTTATTATATTTGGACCTGGTTCTACATTAGCGCCTGACATTGTCATAGAAGCTGAAAAAGAAGGCAGAAATCAGTAAGGCGTTTGCTACTAATCCAACAATTTAGATCTAAGGTAGGCGCTTAAACAGGATAAAGAATTACGTTAGTCCAAATCCAAAATCATTATTTACAAAATATTATAGTAATTGGTAGCAGCTAGGAAAGTTAATCAAATAATTCCAAGCCGCTACTATTTGAGCAATATAATATTATTCAACATGCGTATTGTACACTTTATCATGTTTGCGCATCCAAAAAACCTAATAGTTCCACATAAAAATGCCAGTATTTACAATATTTTTACAATACTGAAGACTACTCTGACAAAATTAAAATGAGACTTACTTATCATGTACAAATCGGGACCGCGTAATACTAGAAGGTACCTTCATTGTTCATTTGCAGTTCCATTATTCGTACTACTGACGGCTCCTGCATCCAAATCACTGCCACCGATAATACTCCGCACGCGCTCTATTCCCCCTTTCATAAGCCCACTCGACATTAAGTCCCACTGCCTAAGATTTTCTCGGTCGATTTCAAACCGCCTCTTATTTGATTGGTCCTTACGACGGCTGCCTGTCGTATTTTTCAAAGTATGCATGTACTCTGAGGATCCTACGGCTAACTGCTCATAAACTCCTTCATCGATTGGCTCATTAACAACTTGAGATGCATTGGCTAAGCTCACATACTCATCATTATCACCATTAGTTTCTAACGGCATGTTTGTTTGCTTACTACTATTTGCTTCGAGGCGTCGCTGCACTTGCTCCTGTATATCACAATTAACGTATGTAACATTGCGACTGATTTTGCTTGCATTATTTTTGACACGTTTGATACTATTTAATGTTCCAGATCTGTCTACCCTTATATTTTCAACGGTATCTAAATCATCCATAGATCGAGCATGCCTATGCGATACCCACCTTAAATTTTCTTGCCTTAAAGTATTTTCATCCCACTGATGATCGCCTGTAAACATTACGTTTTCATATCCACTCGCATCTGCTTCTGCGTCATAATAAACAGTGTTTGACGAATTTTCACTACAATGTGACGACATACTGCTCCTTGATACTTTTATGGCAGGATTGTTATGAACGCTACTACTATGCAATGCATTCGAGTCAGAGGAGCTGCTTTCCTCATTATTCACGAAGCTTGCATTCTGTTTACTAATAAGACTCGGTATGAGTCTTATAGACTCAGGTATTTTAGAAACTTTAGTACCAGTAGATTCATAAATATTCCTTAAATCAAATTCTGGATTTTTTTCAACAGCACTCAAAAATTCTACAGATACACTTCTTGCTGACGCCGCTAAATCGTATGATGAGGACGTAAAGTGATTACTATGAATTGGATTATGAATATGCGAGATATCGTTCTTTTTATGAGAGGGGCCCCTCCGACGCTGGTTGTTTAATTTTCGATGTAAGTTTGTATTCTTCAGAAACTGTGTTGTATGGAGAGCGTTTATGTGTTCTTGTGATGAAAGATCTGAATAATAATAAGGCGCACTTTGACTTGAACTTTCTCTACTATGAAATCCTGTTGTAGTAGAAGAGTCATTCATGTCCAATCCGCTCTTTAAAACATTTTTCTCGTTTTCAAATTCTTTAATTTTATCATCAATGATATCTTGATTCAAGTTTTTACGATGCATACTATCCTCAGTAAAACTTTTGCAATAGAAATCAAATGGCGCTTTCGGTTGGTCTGCACTCAAACTATTATTATGTGACAAACCCTGAATGTTTTCAAATCTTTGAGTGTTGAGACTCTGGCACCTAAGATCACTCGAAGACGAAGAACTGACTTTGTTTTCCGGCCCAGTTATTGGTACACCTAATGACTGAAGACTTCGTATTCTTCCATAAGCCGGGTTTTCTGAAGTTTCAGGGTTATTCGCATAATTATTTGATGTTCTTATTGTTTGTTTTGAGTAGTGAGGTTGACTAGTGCCTGGCTGCAAACTTTCCAAATACATATCCAAGTTTATTTCCGAAAGATCTCCGACTTTACGCTCAGGTATCAATAAACTAAACAAAGAATCATCAGAAAGTGGTCGACGTTTATTAACACTATCATCAAAATCGAGACTACCGATAGAACGCCTTAAATCAACAGAGTCATCGGTTAAACTTCGAACATCTGGTGAGTAATGTGATGATACATTTTCAAACCTGCTACTGATATCTGACTCCAAGGAAAGTCTGGACGAACCTCTATCTGCGTTATAGCTGTGAAGAGATTCTCCCTCGCCACTACTAGAGTTATGAATTTCGGGAATCGAGGTATTAATAAACTCATTGGTAGCGGCATCTGATAATCTCTTAACATTAGTAAGACTGGCCCGACTATGTCGGATTTTTTCGCCTCGGGTCAATGTATCATGTATCGAGGTGTGACTTCCATAAATCATTAACGACGTTGTTTTCTTTTTAATTTTGTGCATTTTTTGATTTTCACAAGTTAACATTTTTAGAATAGAACTATCTTGTGATATATCTGATTTATCAAGTTTATCTAAAATATATTTGGAAAGTTCTTCATCCATTAAACCGTCACCAGGGGCTGGCGAATTCGGCAAGGGCCTCAAAGGTGTACTCTCACTGTCGGAGCTGCGATTGGTATTTAAAGTATTTCTGCTTCCACTTAAATAATATGACGCAGGTCTGAATGTGTCAGAAATACTGAATCTACTGAAAGGTTCATCTATTGTAACATCTCTAAATACTTCATCGTCCGCATCTGAAGACTCGGTCTTTTCCTTAATATTTTTCTCTTTTAGTCTTTTTAAGGTGTGTTCTTTTGTATCAGCAAAGTTTGAAGCCGTATCAGAAGCCTCACTTGAAGCTTTTAGCGCATTTGTAATTTCTTGCTTTTCTGATAACACATTACTTAATTCCATATAAACCGGTTCAGGTTTACTATTATTTATACACACCAATTCGTATGTTTGCATGTCATCTTCCTCATTTCCTAAATTCATTTCAACATACGGATTGTCTTCATAGGCATGTGGCATGTAATTGTGTAAGTCGGCTATATTATCTAATATTGTTTTGTGAGCTGGTTCAATGGTTGATATTTTACGAGGACTCATAGGCAAGTAATGATCTTCGCCTAAAGTTTTTATCGGAGGCGTTTCAGACTTGTCTTCAACTTTGTCTTTGATTATTACTTCAGCTATATTTGGCGTTGGTACTTGAGTGTCAGTTTGTTCAGCCTCGATATCCGATGCTAAAAGAACTTCGTCCAGATCATTGTCTGTATATTCATTTTGTGTTTCTGATTCTGCTTCACTATCTTGAGTTTCATACCCATCATTATCACATTCATTTGCTTCGCCATCTAATTGATTGCTGTCTATAAATTCTGTCAAAGAATTTGTGGGATCATCTGAGTTTGTTTTATCACAAGCGGTTGTATCTTCTGTATTCGGTATGGAGTTGGGAGTAGTGCAAGAAATATTTTCATAAAATGTTTCAGTAGGATCTATACTGGGACAATCGTTAATAGTGCTATTATTAACAGAGGTGGAGGAAAGCACGTGCGAAGTTATCGGCCGCGAAATGATTGGAACCGTAACGTTTACTAAGTGGGACCTTCCTGCCTGCATTTCCTTTGGTATTTGCAGACCAGTGTCCGATGTTTCCTCTGGGGTGCAAAAGCGAAACCATTACAGTCATTATCTCATCAAAAAAGAAATATATTAGTGGTGCTGTATACTATACTAAAGGTATAATAATATATCGGGGGTTAGTAAATTATGATACATGGATGTTAGCGACTACTGTAAAGGTTAATAACAATTTAGTTCCACCACCATATTAAAACCGCGTTAGTGACAAATGTCCCAGCAGGCAGGAAGGTACTCTTCGTAAAGCGTTGTCATCTCATAATTCTACTGTTTCTTTATAAATACAAAGTCGTGATTGTAACAATTTACGGCATTTTTATATTTAGCTGGATACATTTAATTTGAACAAAATATATTATATTGTTATAATACATTAATAAATAATAAATCTTTTAAAATTTTATTGTTTTTAAAACAGAAGCACTTTTAAACGTTATAAATTATTATTATCATGAATACATACTAAATACACATAAAAATTTTAAACATGCAAAATAAGTATTATAATATTAAATTTATTACAACATGGTTATAAAATTAATTCATCATAAATTTATAATCATGCTAAATTATATATTTTTTTTATTTTACCTTCGTCATCTGAAGAGTAACTGTTGTAAGATGCATTCCCATAGGCCTTTGGTTTGTATTGATCAGATCGTACCGACTGTCGGCTTTGATTCAATGATCTTGCCAAAGAAATAGTTGCTGGTGTGCTTTTCCTAGTAAGAGGCGACTGCAACATTCTTTGCTTCCATTCTAATAATCGCTTCATCGATTCCTCTTTCTGTAAATAATGGAATTACGTAATATTTGTACCTCACTTATTAACAAACATTAAATATTGATCTTAATATTTTATATACAATTTAATTTACCTGGTGTATTTTCTTGTCACCTTCTCTTTCATTAGAGGAAGGTACCCTAGCGCTAGCTGATCTTATAAAACCTTCAGGATTTTGGTCAAATCTGTTAGCATCCCTTGCACCACTCATGTTCGAATGATCACTTATAACACTGCCACTTCTCATTTTTTGATTTTCAAGATCTTTTTCTTTCAACGTCCAATTAGAATGTATGCCTTCCAAATCGCTGTATTTTGAGGTGTAGCTGACATTATCTTTATTACTTCTGCTTGTGCCAAATCCTGTTTCATAATTATTATTGATTCCTTGCGAATATGGAGAATGTAGTTGTTTTTCCACAAGCCCGCTTGCGTACTTTGCTAAGGGTATTTGTATATTCCCAGTAGGTAAGCCTTGCTGCTGTAATAATTGAGCTGTTTTACGCATTTTCTCCGCATAGCTTTCCTCAGAATAATATCTATCAGAACTAGGATCATAAAACGAATTAATATCAAGACTGGATTTCGGCCGCTGAGGCTGCTTGGGATAATCAGATACTATTTTTGTTGTGGTTGCCTGTTTCACATTTTCATTTTTCATTTCATATTCTAGAAAATCAGCGCTATGCGGCCTTGGCATAGGAGGTTGAATGCCACTTGCTTGCATCTTCTTTCTACGCAATACTGAAGGTCCGCTAAATACTTTCTCTTGAGGCTGTAAATATTTACAATGATTGTTAAGTTACAAGTTTTTAATACAATAAAAATACGTTTATAAATTATGAAGAAATGGTCGAATGTAGCTAAACAACCAGAGGCTTATAACTATGAGATACTAAAAATAAATAACTTACATAATTGGTTTGTTGTTCCTGTGGTGACTTGTGACTGGAGACGCTTATGTTGTCTCTGGTTTGTGGAGTCATTGGTGATTTCACGTAGGTCTTCCCATATTGATTATCACCACCATATTCAGCGTAAATGTCTTCATAGTCTCCAAGCTTTGTCGTATAAGGTTGAACAGGAACAGTTCGACCATAAGCATCTTGAGTGGGTTGACTTGTACCTTGTTTGTTTGCTCTATTCAATTCACCATAAACTTCCCTTGCGTAAGTATTTGGATCGGTATAAGGTTTAGCATTATAATTTTCATTATATGGTACTTGGGATTTTTCAACATCAGGTGCACTATTTTTTCCCTGGGAAACATTGTCTCGCATATGCCGCTGTTGGTGCGTCAAAACCGGCGTCTGTGGATAGTCTTGTAGGAACGGATTGTATTGTTTCTGCTTTTCGTACATAGCTTCATTTCTTTCCTGTTGTAGCTGTTCCGTGGCTTTCGACCTATCATCAATATAAGGTGAATGAGTATTAGACTTATATTGAGTTTGATTGTTTTCCAGTTTTTCCTTGGCTACATTTGTGAGAGGTAGATTCATGTCGTATGGTCGTTTCATGTGTTGCTGGGGTTGGGTGGTCTGCGGGCTGCGAATGTACGTGCTCTCCTGTTGGAGTTGTTGCGTATCTTGGTAACGAGTGTGGCTGGGTTGACCTTGACTGTAGTGTGATGCTGGTTGTTTGAGTAAATCATAGTTCGGATCATACCTGTAAAATTTAGATTTGGAATAAGAAAAAATATATTGTGTTAGCGTTAAAAAAGAATCAGAATTGAACAAAATTATTAGTAAAGTTGTTTTAACTTGATTTGTTTGTTAATATGTAATACATACATTTCTGGGCTGGGTGAACTGTAACCGTCATTTGACCGCCGCGGCTTTGGCGGAGCATTCGCATAAGTCGGCCCTGGAGTTTCTTCCTCCTAAAATTCAAAAGAAATCTGTTTTAGAAAAGTTTACAATTTACAAAGTGCAAAGAAACTATATTTTTTGTTTTTATTCAATAGTTCACTCTGTTTGAATTCAAATTTTAAAATTCACAATGGCGTTAATGCCATAAAAATACACCAAGCGTTGAATTTGCGGTCACATCAAATTATTCGCAGTTATAACGGCCACATAATGTCTGTCCTTCGTCGTGCTCTACTGGACTGATTGTCCACCTGCACCACTAGTCACTACACAATACATAATACCCACCTCGGGCTTGGCAGCTGCTCGATCACTTTGGTTTTGCCGTTGGTCACTGAAAGCAAAGCAATAATTAAATACACTTAAACACTAGTAGCACCCACGAACACGCACTACAGAATGGTTTCCTTTACAACTTACAAGCTATTCATTACTTTGTTAATAAGTTGTGAGAATTAGCTCATGTCTCAAGAAACACTTTCATTAAAATTTCACTGGCATCACACGACAAGTTAATGACTTTTATGAAAGACGTGTAAGGCCAGGAGATTAATACGCTGGAAAGTGTTGCTTGTAAAGCCTAGGAATATATTGTGTAAGGTAATATCTATATACAGTTATACACCCTAATGACTTGGCGAACAATGTGAATTTTCTAGAACACTATCAAAGCACAGTATATATTAAGTATATTACTTTTTAATTTCAATTTAATTACTTTTTAGTGGATTTTGTCATTTAGATGATACACTATGACGTCATTGCAACTCAATTCATTAGCATTACGCAATTAGTGACAGAATAATGCATAATTTAAGCGAGAATTTTCATTTAAGCAAAACAAAAGAAATGAGAACATACTTGGGGTTCTGCATAAGAGCGGCCATTGTAAGCATTTTAACCCACTTTAGCATGGACTCTTGATCTAAGGCAGCCAACACATAAGTCCGCATATTAGCGTGTTCCAGTTTGAAAGAAAATTTCCGCATAACTTTATCCTCGGGCGTGCAAGCTGAGACCCTGTAGGACGGCAGTAGTACAGACCCCAGAAGTTTTTCTTCCTCTTGACCTAGAAAAATAAATCGCTCGTGATTAATGAATACTTAATTAAGAAATCTTTTAAGAAAGCTCTGGCTTCATTAATTTTAAATGTAACTAAACAGTACCTTCATTGAAATACTTACTTTTGTAATAGAATAAACAGTATTCTGACAGGACGAACCATCTTTTTCGCCATACTTTTAAACCATCAGATCCCTGTTTGTACAAAATCCCCGCCATAGTAACAGGCGCTGAGGGTATTCTTTGTGCGATTGGTGACCGTAAGGCTTGGTTCCCGCTACTACTTCGTCTACTTTCAGATGATGGTGACTTTATACTTGGGGTACTCGATTCGCTAGATTTCATTGGAGACGTTGGTTCATTATTACTCTTCTTCATTTGACTATTGTAATCTGACGGCGGTGATTGACTTTTTGATATTTCCTCCTGCTGCATTCGCTGTCGCCTCTCTTCTTGCATCTGACTCAGTTCTTCTTTCTGTATTTGGTTCGCCTGCCACTGGGCCTCCTGATACTGTCTTTGTTGTTTTTCCATCTCTATAAACTCATTATCTCTTGCATATCTCTCGAGTTCCTTGTTTATATCAGAACTACTGTACTCCTTGAAGTCATTTTTACTACTATACCTATCTAGGTCTCTATAAGAGCTGTCGGAGTATATACTATTCTGCAAATTCGGTGGTGGTTGTACTCCATGAATCTGTTGGAGAAGGAGCTGTCTCTCTGCGAATTTTTGTTGCTGATGCATTTGTGCCTGATTCTGGTAGTGCATCTGCTGCTGCATTTTCATTTGCTGGATTTCATTATACTGTCTTCTCAGTAGCTCCGTATTACTCTGCGGTCCTATTCTATTCGAGTACGGGAGGTACGGCTTCGAGCCATACTGATTAACATTAGGCCTATAAATAAGTTGATGATTTTGGTATATTTGGTTACTATCTTTCGGTGGGTTACGTTTTAAATAATCTTGATAAACTTCGGCGTTGTATCCCTTCGGGATGTTGTGGAGGAGCTCATGGTTAACATTTTGGTCCGGTTGGAACTCCTGCCGTTCGAATCTGGGTGGAGACTGGGGATAGTTGTGGTTATCGTTAGCTCCGTAGTGTCTATTGTAGTCCGGATTGTGGCCCGTTCCATACAAGTCATGCCTGTTTTCGAGTAGCGGTGATCGCGCATTCATGTTCGAATGATACTGGTTCTGCATGAGTTGGTGCATGCCTCCATTCATTTGCAACTGGCCCGGCTGGTTTGTGATGTGTGCGGCTATTTGTGTGTTCTGTTGAGCGTATATTTGGTCTGGGTGGACGTGGTGCGCCATTATGTGCTGTTGCGTCGAGGGCTGCTGGGTCGCAGGTACTATTTTTTTGTCCTCCATTTGGTATTGTGCTTGTGCGGGCGGGGGATCAATCCTGTAACAAAAAGGCTGTCGTTAATAATCTGATTAGACACATTTAAACACATGTTCAAGTGTCGGGTCATTGAGAATGGTCGAATTTTTTGCTCAAAACTTCTAATAACAGGTCTCGTTTCGATGGCGCTAGTTTCTTTCAAAGTTTGATTTAGAAAAGTACATCTAGCATTAATAACAATTTATTATTATGGAAACGGACACGAGTAAATGACATTTGTATTATTATTTAACAAAAACTTTAATAACTGCAGTGTCAAAGGAAACAATTATAATGTATATCCTATAAATATAAAACATCCGTGTGTCTGTCTGTCCGCGCTCCCACCACTCATTAGTGGGCGGAAACGTGCTGATTATCTGTTCTACACGACGGGGATATTAAAAACTTGGGCACATGGCTAAAAATGTTTACAATAGGGGTGTACCGACTTGGGTGTTCCGACCGGTAGCAAAATTCCAAACAGAGAGAATGACTTTAGTAGCTGCAGTCCGTTTGGGATTATTTTGCCTTCAAGGCATCGTTATGTTGACTAAATAAAGTTCACTTAATCTAAAATAACGGATAGTTAAAAACAAGGTTTTGTATAATGGCTTATTTTGAGTTACCTATAGTCTCTAGTTGAAATTTTGAAATTTAAAAATGTTAAGATGTTATATAATTATTATTCCCTCTTTTTTATCATAACAGTGCTTCGAATAACTAATAAAAATCTATACTAATATTATAATTGCAAAGAGTTTGTTTGTTTGTTTGAACGCGCTAATCTCACTACTGATCCGATTTGAAAAATTCTTTCAGTGTTAGATAGCCTATTTATCGAGGAAGGCTATAGGCTATATTTTATTGCATTAAGACTAATCGGAGCGAAGAAATAGAGGAAAGTGTGTGGAAAAAAAGGAGAAATTATTTGAAATGGCTTATTTGAACGCGCTAATCTCAAGAACTACTGGTCCGATTTCAAAAATTAACTAATCTGTCTGTGAAATTTCTAATTTACGCGGGCGAATCCGCGCGGAACGTATAGTATTAAATACTCGATTCAACCTATCGAATACAGCAAATTACAATTTTCTCCAGAATTTGGGAACTTTAGGAAATAGCTTGGCAGTTTGGAAGCACAGTATCAGTAAATAGATTTAAACTTTGAAACCACAGCCACTTTCAGCTGCCTGCATAACTTTGTGCTTGCCTTAATTCATGCTGCATATTTAAAGCATAGTTTAGGCTCTTAACTATGCTTAAAATATACAGCATAAATAAACTTTAGACTTTAGAGTTTAGACTGTAGATCGATTCTACTAAACAATCTTACAATAACTATGTTTCAATCAGTTTTAATATGGTTTTGATACAGTCTCGGTAATAATACAATAAAATTACATCCATACTGATATTATAAATGCAAATGTGTCTGTCTGTCTGTTACCTCTTCACTCCCAAACCGCTGTACGATTTTGCTGTTTGGTATGGAGATACTTTGAGTCCCGGGAAAGGACACAGGACATAGTTTTTATCCCGGAAAATGTACGGTTACCGCGCGATAAACGAATTTTGGCGCAACGGAGTTGCGGGCGTCATCTAGTTAATAAAAATAATTTATTAGATTAAACAGCAAACATAACGTGATAACTTAACAAAATTAACACCAATTAAAATAATTCTCACACATTTTAAACTGGTTTAGTTCGTGAATAAATATTATATAACTGTATTACTTTATAAACTGACGTGAGAAAATAACACTTAAATCTAAAAACACTCGTTTTATAGTGATTGTTTAAATCTCTATGCTCGATCGCGTGAAAAAACGTTAAGCTTTATTCACCCTGAAGTAAAGGCACGCACCAAGAGTTGAAAGAAAACGGATTTGGATTATGATGATCAACTTAATGACTCTTAACCTATCAATGCCCCATGAGATAACCGGTAATCACGACAACAATAGAATAACAATAGATTTCCAAGAATCCACGATCGAAGGATTAAATCAGATTTGGAAGATATTTCTGAAAACAAGATAATATAAGCGCAAATATTATACAAAACCACACTTTTCACAGTATTTTAATTAAGTAAGTACATAAAATATTACTGCAGTCAGGCTGATATCAGACAGTTCATTTAATCACTTCCCTCTTATATTCGGAATTCATTCAAAAGAACAATCACTCAAGTGAAGTAACTTTTATAAGCTTTACGGATTGCGCGATTTACGCTTTGTTAATCCCAGCACCAACTATCTTGAGAGAATACTCACTGAACTGACCCAAAAATGCACCTTGTTTTGCCCAAATTTTCTTAAAAATTAGCATCAGGAGAAATTGCGTCAGCTGTTTAGTCTGCATAACCACAATATAAATATCATAATAGTACAGTAACTCTGCGTGTCCTTGAAATCAAACTCGCTGTACACACTAGTTGTGCGGGTGCGATATGACACTGTTTTAATGCGTCTTGCGTCTGATTTATCTGTTTATGGTAAAACTCTGAAACTGCGTATTTTAATTAAATTAACATGGAGTATTTACGAAAAATATATAAGAAATAAATCAGCAAAATAGGGCTAAGAAAACTAACAACCTATAAACAATACAAATCCCTAATCATTCTAGGTTGTACCTAGATATTCCTCAATCCTCGCTGGATGACTATGTAATATTCTTTGAGCCAGGCAGATGCTAGCTGGGTTCTCGATTCTCGGGCCCATGGCCTCGACGAGTTTGCAGACCAAGTGAATATACTGTACATATTTATACTGTGGTTAGAGTCTGGCCAGCTGCCAGCCCCCGATCCACTCCTGATTCAAACGGCTCAATGTCAACGTGACCCATTTCGCGAAATTATTTTCGGCACTTAGTTATTTATAAACACTCTTTAATTTTGCCGCAAACCGCGTTCTTGGCTTATTATAAGATGCAGTCAACTCTGTGGCGCAGAGTCAGAGACACTGGGTCCCTAATTTCAGCCTTATAACCTACCCCCAACTGGTTTCAGGATTTTGATTGCCACACTATTATTAAGCCTTTGTGCGTATACAAATATATGAATCGTCTTCATTCATATATCACAAGACGAGCCACAAAATTAAAGGAAATTTTGTGTCGTGGTTTGAACAAAATATTATAGTAAATTACTACATCGGTAACTTTATGTTGCCTGTGATATTGTGCTTGCAAAAAAGAATTCTGAAATACAATATTTCGCTCCAACAAAAAATATGTAGTTTTTCTAACATCAACAGGGAGACATAATTTAGCCACAGTCATTTCGGATCCTGTTGTGACCAAAAATTTCACTATTTCAAAAACTATTCTAAGAAACAATCGAATATTTTAGCAAATTATTTGCAAATAGTGACCATTACAATCACTATTATAGCAAATACCGTAGAAGGCTTACTCCATAAAACAGTGTCACTCTGTACAATCTCACGTTCGCCAAGAAACCCGACTCAATTTAAAACGCATTAAACGTAACCATCATTATTGACCTCCTTAACAAATTGACTGTCATCAGATACTTTTTTACGTTACATTAAACTAAATATTGTTTAATAGGTGAAACTGTTTACAGCGTGTACTTTGTTACGTTTAAGACCCTAATTGGGACACCCAAGTTCAAGTAACTCGATTCTCGTACTTAACTTAATATGACCGATTTCCTCAAATACCTCAGTGTTTTTGATATTTTTGTACTTGTTTATTTAATTAAATACCGAGCTTAGAGTTTTTATTTACTTTAGTTATATACGAATCGCCTTTATTTCATGAACGCGTTTGACGTTGGTTTCAGATTTTTTTACCGAAACCAAACCATAATCTTCTATATTTAAACGAGCAATTCTTGTTTATATATATAATTGGAATCTCGGAATCGGTTATCGGTTTCGGGGGCGATAAATCGATCTAGCTAGGAATCATTTTCAGAAAATGTCTGTTTATTCGTGTTTTATCGATAATCGATAAACTGAAAAATATGACTTTTCCTGACATCTATTGGCGAATAATAATACTACTATGTGAGCAACTAATTGTTTTAACGACCAGCAGATGGCGTTATTAAGTAACACGAAGTCAATGAGTGTTTGCTATACCGAGCAAAGCTCGGTCATCCAGGTACTCATTATTATGTAAATACACCAGCTACATTTTAACAATCTTATAATCTCTGGTCTCGCTATCAAATTGTGCCACCAAGTGTGCAAGGGCCCTTAGTACATAAAATAAACTTGGAATGGAGGTCGGTACTAAAATCTTTACTGTTCGTGTTGATCGATAGCAAACTGAATTTCTCAGTATAATCAGAAATCTAAATAGTTTGTGTAAGTTATACGGCAACACTCAGATACATTTAGCTATTACTTTTGTATCAAAATCTTCATTGAATTAAAGTTAAATGATAATGCAATGTATCAAAGCGCTTTTACGAAAAGTTACACATGTGCACGGGATATAAGTAAAGTATTAGTGAGTAAGCCCTAGAACTTTTTTTTTTGTGATTACTAACAAGCAAATTTTTTGTGAGTAACTACATTTTGATAAGACGAACAATATTTTTATTTGCGAAAAATCTCGAAAGTGGTAGCTAACAGAGATAGAAAGGATTTCATACTTTTATTTTTAGGACAAGGTTACTCTTAAATTATATAACTATTAACTTACCAATATACAAAAAATCTGCTGGTTAGGGTACAGTAGTCAACCAAGTTTTGTTGATTACAGAACCCTAAAACGGAACCCTAACCAGCAGATTTTTTGTTTTTCGAAAATAAAAATATTTCTTCGTCTTAAATCAAAATGTAGCTACAAACAAAATATTAGCTTGTTAGTAATCACAAAAAAATTGTTCTAGGGCTCCCTATGTCCTTCCATAGTCGGTTCAGAGGGTTGAGCATGACTTAACAGACAGACAGACACACTTTCGTATTTGTAAAATTAAGTTTAATGAACATTTGGATGTATTATTATAACATGTAGTAAATTATTTTGATGATATGCAAAATAGCAACATTAATAGCGATTTCTTAACACTGACACAAAATTAGTACCAAAAACCCAGAATTGCAATCACTTTACACCGATTTAAAGTGCAAGGCGATTTTGCGAAATAGTTTGATTTGATTATCATCTCGCAAGACGTAACCTTTATAAATAAAAATCTTAGCAGACGATTCTCTGGTACTTGTTATTAGTGTTTTTGATGAATAATGCGTTAAAGGTATTTTTAATCTTATACCTAGAGTAACAAAATTGATGATTGAATGATTCTCGTGTAATATAAAGGTAAAAGTAGCAGCGCTGAAACAGTTACTTTTGACTTCTATATTATCCCAACGTCATGAATTTGCCCAGAGAAGAATCATAAAACTTACTCTTTCAGCTATTCTACTTTCATAGTGAACTCTAGATTTTTTTTTTATTATGGAATAAGGGGGCAAACGAGCAAACGGGTCACCTGATGGAAAGCAACTTCCGTCGCCCATGGACACTCGCAGCATCAGAAGAGCTGCATGTGCGTTGCCGGCCTTTTAAGAGGGAATAGGGTAAAAGGGGAGGGTAGGGAAGGGAAGGGAATAGGGGAGGGTAGGAAAGGGAAAAGGGTAGGGGATTGGGCCTCCGGTAAACTCACTCACTCGGCGTGAAACAGCGCAAGCGCTGTTTCACGCCGGTTTTCTGTGAGAGCGTGGTATTTATCCGGTCGAGCCGGCCCATTCGCGCCGAAGCATGGCTCTCCCACGTATAGCATGCTGCATGATAAGATATACATACACAGTACACACCCTAAAGTAATTATCAAGTTAAATCTGGGTCACCTCTGGACCTTAATTTTTGCTGTGTTAAGTTAAAGGATGTGGAATGACCTATATTGTGTTCTGCAAATCGTCAGCGTAATTCAAGTATAATATGGATAAGTGTTTCTGCTCGACCTGCTAGATAGAGCCCCTACTAGTGCCGATTGAACTGTTAATACGATTATTATTGACCACGCTATTCCCCCTTAGAAAATAAGTCTATTTTAACTCCACCTTTGTCAAGCAGTGGTGATGATGACTCTGATGAGGTCCTTTTGAAAATATAAAGTTTCTAAACATGGAATATCGCTTTTGGAACAAAAATACCACAGATAGTTTAAAAAACCGTGGATTTTTTAAACTATCTGTGGTATCTTTGTTCCAAATTTTAAAACAATCAAATCTGCCGAAAAACAAAAATAAACGCTACGAAAAATGTATATAACTTGAATTAATATTTTATTAATATATTTTCATACAGTATTACATTTAAATAAATTTACATAATGTAATGAAGAAGTTCCCACGGTGTCGTAATATATTAAATACTCGTTTATATCATACTATATCATTACATATCCTTGTGTAGTAGCAAAAACCCAAATTTCCTAATGCTGATTAGTAATATTGTTACCTAGAAATACCCAAATTCTATATTTTTACCTAGAATTTTCTGTGCAAAAATCAAAATTTCGAAACTACATTTCAAATGAGCTTTGCATAGAGTCTTTTCGAGCTTTTATCAGAGTGATTTTAGAATGAAAGCCAATGATATTCTATGTTACTAACGTAACTAGATTGGAAGTTTACGGTAGCAACGCGTTGCCACTTCGAAGATGCCTGCAGGCATATCTCACATACATAATGACATAACGAATATATGACTTGACAGTGTCTTTTGAACAAAAAAGTGGTTACGCATTTCTGAGAATATTTTGTAAGACATTGCTACTCTAGTATTTTAGAAACTCATTGATGAAAGCTCAATCTTTCCTTGAATAGACTATCTAAGAAATTATTTCATAGGCAGAGTGCGCTGCACCTGGGTTGATCGTGCCCGTAACTTTGCCTAAGCGGGGAGTGGAGCACCATGGGGTTTTAGTGGGTAGTTCCTCGGAGAGTCCCACATACCCCGGCCGATGTCCCCAATCCGTCGGGGATGCGTAAAGAATTTCCCCATATAAAAAAAAAGGCAGAGTGCGCACCTAAAATTATGAGTTATCTCAAGCCCCGCCGAAACAACCAACTTTGACTTGGCATAACGCAACTAAATTCTGCTTATTGCATCAATTGCTCTGAAGGTATTTGACGCAAATGTCTGACGGAAAAATGTACGGTTTCCACGATAATAGAACTTTGCAGAGCTGCGGGCAACATCTGGTTGTACCATCGAAGAAATTGATTAATAGGCAGTGGACAGACCTATGTCATTAGGTCGGATGATGTCAATTCAATATTAGCCGTAATCTGTCGGCTGGATTTGACATAGCGCAACTAAATTACGATTTACGTAGGTCTGTCATTTGCTACATGTATGCTGCAGTACATACAATACTAGATGATGCCAATATTTTTTGGCAACAAAAACTATTCTCGTACAAGCTTTGCCGTCTCTCAAAGTATCTCCACGCCAATCGGTTCAGCCTTTCAACCATGAAGAGGTAACATACAGACTTCCCACTTATAATATTAGTAAGGATAGAATTTTTTCTCACACATAGCATTTGTAAGTGAGGTTTATCTGGTAGCATATAGATACATCGCGTTATAGAAAGGAACGGGCAAGGACGTGTCGTTCACCCCGCGGTATGCAGGACCGGTGTCCAGCATCGGTTCACATCACTAGTGTGTGCTGCGGTTTCGCTTGTTGATCTCATGGTAAAAAGATAAAAGTATTGAGATACTAATTGTTAGTACGCTATAATGTTTCAGGACCAGGACTCGGGATAGGGTGTTATTTTAAGGAGTTATGGACCAATTGCTCAATACTTAATAGTCGGCTTATAACGCAGACTATGAAGGTTTTATTTATTGAGTGATTTAAATAAAAGGTGATATGGACATGGCAAAAACTTTGTCGGTTCAGCTAGTCGTTAGATGATACATTATGTATTTGTTACGTTGAATTATATTTTATCCAACGACTAGCTGTCCCGGTGAACTTCGTGTCATTTTAAAACCTTCCCTGGACTTCTACGAATATTAATTTTAAGACTAAAATCAGCCCAATCCGTTTAGCCGTTTTTGAGTTTTAGCGCGACTAACACATTTGAAAATCTATTTTTATATATAAGACTAGCTGTCCCGGTGAACTTTGTGTCACTTTAAAACCTTCCCTGGACTTCTACGAATATTTTACGACTGAAATCAGCCCAATCAGTTTTGCCGTTTTCGAGTTTTAGCGCGACTAACACATTTGAAAATCCATTTTTATATATAAGTTATTGATGATAGAGTTAGACAGATTATTTCCATAAAATTTTGGAGGAAATTGACGAGGCAGTTAGCAAGATAAAGCGATTGTTCAAGCAACTTGCCAAAACTTACAAGTTACAAGAAGATAATCACCATGAAAACCCAGTATCCAGTACAATTACAGTCTCTACCAAGACGTACTAAAAGCTACTCATAATATTATACTTCTACCAGCCGTACTATAATTTATTAAACATTCTAGTAGTTTATAAATACTCATCTAGGTTGGACTAAGACTGGTATTACCCATTATTATAAAACTGTTCAGTTACATACAGTTTCTTTGTGGACAGGTTACAATTTTATGGCCTAGAAGCTTCTATCTACTGACTGAGAACTAACACTTACATTAACTATCTTAATATAGGCTTCACAAGCTCCAGCTGCACTAAGAGACATTTAATAATTACTTAACTTTAATTTAATGAATAGTTTGTCAGAAAATGGATCTATATCGAGTACGAGAGTTAGTATAGAACAAATCCTAAACCTAATCGGCACAACGGTGGCTGGCTCGATTAAAATCAGTAATTTAAAGTGCCAAAGTGTACGCAGCGCACAGGAATACAGTCTAACTTTATACAGAATGTAACAAAACAAAGTGATAATATTTTAGGGGGTGTATGTGTACCTTAAATAGAGTGTCTGTAAAAGTAGCAGCGCTGAATGAGCAATTTATTTTGTATCATGTATGAGTCAGCGCCATGCGTCATGAATTTTTCCATACAAAAGTAACAAAAAAGTTACTCTTGTAGCGGTGCTACTTTCACAGCGAACTCTATAAAGGGGAACCATAAACCCCCTAAATTATTATCACTTAATTCTGTCACACCTTGTTTAACTGAAATGTCAAAATAGACCCTAACAATACCTAAGTGTATTGTATGCTTGTCTATTTCATTCTAGGATTCATTTTTTGTCAATCCTTGTGGCTTGCATTAGCCTTTGTGTTGGTTGTACTCATTCTGTGCGCCCTAGTTTGAGTTTTTTCATGCGTTTCTCATTAATACTCTCATGTCTAGATCCCAAACAGACCAAAGGAATAGCCACAAAAAGATTTTTAATAACAAAAATATGGACAATGATATAACGTGTACATAAAACATTATGCCAGTGTTTATAAAAGCTCTACTAGTCCACCAATATACTATGGCATTATTTCACAAGATATTTCTATTCACATAGCTGTTATAGACAGGTAATAAATTCTACCATAGAATAGACTACAAAATTGCTAGATCGATTTGATGATGCCAACAGCTCTGTAGCTGTTGGGCTGTTGTACAGCTTATTAAAAGTCATAATTTTATACCCTCTTGAAAAAATATATTACTGACACATAACCACCTTTTTAAAGTCGGTTAAAAAGAGGGTAAGGCGGACATTTGGAATTTTGTCGCGCGCATTCAGTGTCAAAACATTTGATTTACTACTTTCACCGAATTAATCTTATTCCGGATATCACCTTCTGACCTTTGATAGTTTATGTCACGATAAAAGTACGACGGCCCACTTAGAACAATGGACCATATCTTTTAAGAGCTTTAAAACTTTATTTACGTGGGAGAGCCATGCTTCGGCACGAATGGGCCGGCTCGACCGGAGAAATACCACGTTCTCACAGAAAACCGGCGTGAAACAGCGCTAGCGCCGAGTGAGTGAGTTTACCGGAGACTCAATCCCCTACCCTTTTCCCTTCCCTACCCTCCCCTAATTCCTCCCCATCCCTACCCTATTACCCTATTCCCTCTTAAAAGGCCGGCAACGCACCTGCAGCTCTTCTGATGCTACGAGTGTCCATGGGCGACAGAAGTTGCTTTCCATCAGGTGACCCGTTTGCTCGTTTGCCCCATTATTTCATTAAAAAAAAACTAAAAGAAAATATTACTCACAAGAAAATATACTTTACATTTCATCAAGCAAATAACAACAATAAGAGCTTGTTTCACCACTTTCTGATAAAGTGCCTAATAGAATATTCACAACTTTTTTGACAGATTCTCGTTACTTGATCTGTCAAGTTAATTGGTGAATAGCGTTAACAAGAAGTGGTAAAACAGGCCCTTAATAAAATTGATTCCAATTTTGTTAACGAAGATAGAAATCGAAAATGTGTAGAATTTTAGCGTAGCACATCGCCAAGTGACAATGTAATGTCTGTTGATGATGCATAATGTCAAATCCCATTCTTTAATCTCACTTCGCTGTCGAAATTCTTATCAAAATCGCTTCAGCCGTTCAGGCATGAATCATGATGCCGTCATTATTATAAATTTAATTCTACACTACTTTGACACATAATAACTACATATTACATAGCTAAGTACGCGTAAACAATCTGTACTATTTGTAAGTTGTTTTTACTCATTCCTTGTGTTATACGTGTTCAAAGTTCCGTACCGTGATTTTACAAGTTATTTACGTTTGAACATTCAAAGTCGCGAACGTTAACGTAGGGAGCGGAGACCGTGAACCGAAAAGCGAGGGAGTGTGGGAAAAGGGAAGCAAAATAAATGTAAAATTTCGACATTACCTGTGCTTTTATTTATGGCATTTTTGAAGTAAAAATTCCTTTAGCGACGTTGAGCACTATTTTGGTATGGATAAAAAAAATTAAGCTCGCGTCGATGACGAGAAGATCACAGGCGCGGCGTAGGAGACGTAATATCTAAACGTGGGAGAGCCATGCTTCGGCACTAAATGGGCCGGCTCGACCGGAGAAATACCACGTTCTCACAGAAAACCGGCGTGAAACAACGCTTGCGCTGTGTTTCGCCGAGTGAGTGAGTTTACCGGAGGCCCAATCCCCTACCCTATTCCCTTCCCTGTCCTCCCCTATTCCCTTCCCTCTCCTATTACCCTATTCCCTCTTAAAAGGCCGGCAACGCACTTGCAGCTCTTCTGATGCTGCGAGTGTCCATGGGCGACGGATGTTGCTTTCCATCAGGTGACCCGTTTGCTCGTTTGCCCCCTTATTTCATTTTAAAAAAAAAATATGTCTAAACTGCACGGCGAAAATATAAGCCTGCTCTTTTCAGTTCTGCCGGTACGAAAATTATATTCTCTCAATCTCTCCGAGAGTAGCCGTAACTGTCAGCTCTATTATTTCAGCTATGTCATAATTCAATTACAATAATTTAATAATATAAGTAACATTTAAAAGTTATAAGTAATTAAGTAATTCGTTATAATCGGTCAAGTTCATTCAAAACATGCCTAGCAGTATGGAAATGTTTTCACTAATTCTGATTACTCAAGCAAATATTGACTGTTAGTAGTGATTAGTGACTGCACTGCAAATACAGTACTTATCTAATCTAATCTGCATAGGGTATGTTATTCGAATATTCGAATACTCGTTTTATTCGAATATTCGACGATTTTATTATTCGAATATTCGCCAAATTATTTTTTGAATAATTCGAATACTAAAAATATTTTTTATTTTTGTTTAAAATGCTATCAAACATAAAATTAACATGGAATAAGAACGTAATTAAGTTTATTTCAGAAAAATAATATTATTTATGAATATTCTACATCTTTAATCTGTATATATAAAACTCAAAGGTGACTGACTGATTGACATAGTGATCTATCAACGCATAGCCCAAACCACTGGACGGATCGGGCTGAAATTTGGCATGCAGGTAGATGTTATAACGTAGGCATCCGCTAAGAAAGGATTTTGATAAATTCCAACCCCAAGGGGTTCAAATAGGGGATGAAAGTTTGTATATAATAATACTTCTTAACGCGAGCGAAGCCGCGGGTAAAAGCTCGTGATATATATAAATCTGTTTTTAGTCTAACTAATGAGTATACGACCATTCATCGTCGCCGTTGACCATGTTTTTAGTTCATTGTTGTTCATGTTCATTACGCCAGAAGGGTGTATACAAAACAAACTCGTTTTTTAAGAAGGTAATAAATGTAAGTGCAATATTGAGATTTTTAAAATATGTAGTTAAAATACAAAAGATAATTTTTATACGCCTTTCTGGCTTGAAGCTCGCGATGTGATCTATTCGACAAGTTGATAAAAATTTGGTATTTAATAGCTTTACCACGGCAGTCCTCGACTGATAATTGAAACAGTTAGTACAGTATCAAAAAATGTCGATGGCTCCTTAATATCATGTTATTGGTGTTATCAAACTTCAAGTTACTAAATTCACCAGCTCTAGGATTGTTTCACCCTCCCCCAGGGCTTCGCTGCAATTTTTTTTCTTTGTTGTGGGGTTGGTTTTCTAGTGGCCCTTTTTTATAATTTCGAGCCCCATTGACACAGGTGAAGCCGACTAGGTGAACTAGGTGAACATGGATCGAAAATATCAAAAAGACGGGTAAGCTGGCTTAGTATTAATGAACAGATATCATAACGTCGAATATCATAATATTATTATTTAATCTCAACTGCTGCCTAGCAAGACTTAAGCATAATCACATGAGAAAAGTAAAAGGTGCTACGATCGAAAACGGTTTACACTTTACAGCCTTTCTTTTATTGCCCAGCTGTAACCTTAAAATATACATTTTTAAAGTGTTTAACAATAAAAATTAACTATGTCATTTATAAAGATTTATGTTGATAAAAGTAAAAATAAGAATTGCTTACTTTATAGTACTAACAAAATAGGTTGTACATGGCTGTACGAAGCTTTTTGTTACTTTTATTCAGAGTTTTCAGCATTTTTCAATATTGTTTAATGTGCATTGTCCAAAAAAATCACATTTACTTTTTTTTTTTTCGTTAAAATAGGGTATTTTAAGAATATAAATTAAATAATTCTAAAGGCTAATTTAACGCCATTGAAGGTCAAACAAAGGTTAAACGTATTTGTTCAAAAATATAAGTAACTAATGGGTATTTTTTTCGTTTATCTACAGAAAAACGATCACTGACCTTATTCCTCGAAATGTTTTTGTAATGAGCAAAATTAAAAAAAAATGGACAATCCCCATTATTCGAATAATATTCGAATTATTCGAAAAGTTTTGTAAAATATTCGAATTATTCGAATAGTAAATTTATCGAATAATAACATTCCCTAAATCTGCATACTGCCAGTAGGCAGTATGCAGTTTTGATAAGCTGATTAAACCTTTATAAGTACTGTACTTTATAAGTACTTTATAAGTACTGAATACACTTGTTCTTACTTTAAAGGACATATACATGGCTTGATAGAATAATAGCTACGATGATAGTTTAAATATAATTTAGCAGTAACATTGTCCTACAAATAGAACAATCAACATTTTAGGACCATCAAATCTTTCTATCTCTGTTAGCTAGCACTTTTGAAAATTTTCGCAGCGAAAATTGTTCGCCTTATCAAAATGAAGCTACTCACGAAAAATTAGCTTAATAGTAATCAAGTAAAAAAAAATCTAGGGAACCTGTACTATGTACCATCGAGGAAGTTGATCCCTATGCAATTGAAAGACCAACGTTATTTGGTCGAATATGTCAATTCAATGTTAATTGTGATCTGTCAGCTGGGTTTGACGTAACGCGACCAAACTACTTAGGTCCCCGATTTGCATAGTAATCAACTTCTCTAATAGTACTTTTATTAACAAAAATAAAGGCACGTAATAAAATTGGCTTTCTAACTAATAGAGACCATTGTAATATGTTAAACTATTCAAACAAAAAAAGATGATTCAATAATGAATAATTATCACATAATCACATAATAGTGTATTATCTCAATGAAGCTATTATGTACAGAATAATCAACGCATTAAACTATTAAAGAAGCACAGAGTAATCACATAAACATGAGAAGAGTCAGCGGAGCGGAACATAAAGGGCTCGTTTGTGGTCAAGATGCACGGGTTCCGTAGGTGTGGGGTTACCGTCACGGACTGGGGCTACGGGGTCGAGTGTTGTTTTGTCGGTGAAACATTCGCTTTGTCTAAGAACTGTGCTAATTTTATTTACCGACTTCCATAAAGGAGGCTATATTTTCGACTGAAGATGGTTCTTATAATAGTGCGTAAATATATTTAAATAAAATAAATAAATAGAATACTAACAAATTATATAAATAAAACACATAGTAATAATATACACATAGTAATAATAAAACACATAATAATAACTAGAGCTCGCTTCGCTTCGCCCGCGTAAATTAGGAATTTCACAGAAACCGTACATTTTCGAATAAAAATAGCTATAAATACTCCTTTCACGTGGTGTACTCTATATAAGTGCCAAATATTGCTCCAGTAGTTCGTGAGATAAACCCTTTTTAATATTTTCCCCGTTTTTACCACATTTTCCTGAGTTTCTTCGGTCGTATTAGTCTTAGCGTGATAATCCTACTAATATTATACAGGCGAAAGTTTGTTTGGATGTATGGATGTATAGATGTATGGATGTGTGGATGTGTGGATGTATGGATGTTTGTTACTCTTTCACGCAAAAACTACTGAACGGATTTTAATGAAACTTTACAATAATATAGCTTATACATCAGAATAACACATAGGCTACAATTTTAACCGATTTTCAAAATGGGGTGGTGGTATGTTCGTTTTCTTATGTTCAACGATTACTCCGCCGTTTGTTAACCGATTTTCAAAAAATTTCTTTTGGTATGTAGGGTATCATCCCAATTTGGTATTATATTCACAAAAGTGGTGATCTGATGAAGGATCCATAAGTAATCGAGTGAACTCCTCAAAATTTATGGGGAAACATGTGGTGACTTCGGTTTCGTGAGAAGTATTCTAAGCATATGCTACAAACAAGTAAGATTTTGCACCGAGGTATAACTGGTATATCGTGGTTCGGAAGGTGCTGAGAGAACTCCTGATTCTTTATAGATACAAGTTTGGAAGTTTCGGCGTTGTTTTAAGAACGGAAAGCATATGCTACTATGCAAATTACATTCATCATCATCGTCATCACTACCATAATATTATACCATGCATTGTCCCATGATTATGAGCCTTTTCATAGTCTTTTAGATCGACGCTCGAGTTTGTCAAGTATACTTAATATTATAAACCTGAAGACTATGTTTGCTCGAATGCGCTAATCTCAGGAAGTACACGTCCGATTTAAAAATTAATTTCAGTGTTAGATATCTCATTTATCGAGTAAGGCTATAGGCTATATTACATTATATTATATTATATTATATTATATTATATTATATTATATTATATTATATTATATTATATTATATTATATTATATTATATTATATTATATTATATTATATTATATTATATTATATTATATTATATTATATTATATTATATTATATTATATTATATTATATTATATTATATTATATTATATTATATTATATTATATTATATTATTCGGAGTGAAGTTTTGCTTCTCACAGCTCTCGCTGGCATTCATCTCAGTCCCGCCCCGAAACCTTCAGGGAGGGGGTACTGCGGATTCGCCTTCGTCTGTTAGTATGTTACTTCCCAAAACTTTTGAAACAATTGTACTTGTGTAAATAGCTGTTTGTTTTTGCATTATGGTTAGATCCAATTTAGCATCCAGTGTGTCACAGTATCTACGGATGCTCTTGGCGACCATTCCTGTTGCTCCTATTACAATTGGTACGATGATGGCTTTGGTTTTCCAGAGTCTAGTTATTTCTTTTTTCAGCAGATGGTACTTGGTTAATTTTTCCATTTCTTTAGCGCCAATATTGTAGTCGGTGGGTATTGTGACATCTATCAGGTAAGTGATGTTTTGTTGCTTGTCTATGTATATTATATCCGGTCTATTGTGGATAACTTGTACGTCTGTCTGTACTGGCATCTCCCACATGAGTTTGGCTGTATCGTTCTCTTTAACTTGGGGTTGCGTGAGCTTATCTCTCCACCATAACTGCTCTGTATTGAAATTGTGTTTTTTGCTTAGGGCCCAGTAAATATATTGAACGATATTGTTGTGTCTTTGTGTGTACTGTATTCCTGCTAATTTTTCGCAACCTGAAACTATGTGTTGGATTGTTTCATCTTTGGTAAAGCATATTCGGCATTTTCCATCTACCTCTTTCTTTAGTATATCTCGTTCGAACTGTTTAGTTATTATAGATTGGTCCTGGATTGCAAAAATGGCAGCTTCTAGTGTAGGGGATATCATTTGTTTTTTAATCCAATTAAACGAGAGATTTTTGTCAATATTTTCCTTTTCTAGGACTTGTTTATGGAATTGTGCGCGCAAGGGTTTCGACTTCCAGGTATGTATTTTCTTTTTTAATATAGCTTTTTTAATATCCGTCTCATTTATATTATCTCTTCCATTTAATCCTATTTCTCTTACATATTCTTCTGCATTTACATTTATTGAGTATTTATTTATATTTTTATCATGATCATTAACTGCTTTTATTAGGTAATCACGCGCATTATTTAGATATTATATTATATTATATTATATTATATTATATTATATTATATTATATTATATTATATTATATTATATTATATTATATTATATTATATTATATTATATTATATTATATTATATTATATTATATTATATTATATTATATTATATTATATTATATTATATTATATTATATTATATTATCACGCTAAGACTAATACGACCGAAGAAACTCAGGAAAATGTGGTAAAAACGAGGAAAATATTAGAAAGGCTTTATCTCACGAACTACTGGAGCAATATTTGGCACTTAAATAGAGTAGACCACGTGAAAGGAGTATTTATAGCTATTTTAATTCGAAAATGTCGGTCTGTCTGTCTGTCTGTCTGTCTGTGGCATCGTAGCATCCAAACGGGTGGACCGATTTTGATCTGGTTTTTTTGTTTGAAAGCTGACTTGATTGAGAGTGTTCTTAGCTATAGTTCATAATCATCAGCCTGCTCCGTGCTGAAAAATCGCGGTTTATCTGGTTCGTAAAGGGCCGATTAGCAACTTGCAGTCGTTTGGTGGGCTTTATTGCATTCTAGTTCATAAATGTCACGCATTTATGAATATTTACACATTAATGGAAAGTTGACCTGGTGCTGCAGCATCACCTGGTAATCAATAGGATACCCAGCTCCTCACCAGCTAAGAGCAATGGTTTCGTGTTTGGGCTCATTTTAATTGCGACGTTAATTAAGGTAATTTAATTAAGGTGTGTCGGGGGACCGCTAATGTAGATGTTTGATTTCACATAACATTATAGTTTAAGAGTCAGTTTTCAGCGAACCAAATCGAGACAATCAGTGACATGGCGATACAAAATGCAAAAGACACAGTTGGCGGTCCCCCGACACACCGTGACAACAATTATGGACTAAAATATCACTTTACACTTAGGAATTATTTAAACTTAAAGTCAGTAAAATATATTATTTCATTACTTTTTAAAGTTGTTTGGCGGGGGTTTTTTTAAATTTCTTAATTCTGTTTAGATCTCTTCCGAACAACATTGACGAATTTGACAGATAAGTGAAACAAAATATACGAAATGCCATTTACATAAAAGAGACAGACTTAATAAAAGACGACTCACTTGTGTCGTATTTGAAGCTTCACAACGCGCGCGGTAGTAACATATCTGCTTTGAGTTTTTTATATAATATATCATTGGTATCCTCACAAACTTTCTGAATTTATGAGATTATCTAAGTAGAAGTCTAGCGGGTTAAGTTTAGACATCTCACGAAACTACCGTTTATTTCCGTTCCTATTCGCTCCCGCTTAAAGTTACTTCATTTAAAAGCAGAAGTTAAATTATGCTTTTGTAACCGGTTTAGCATGCCCACAGTAGAAATGCAAAAGATCGAAACGCTGACAATTTTTGCGATAAAACTGACAGATTTCCTTTGTTGATCCATGACTTTGTACCGTAAGAATAAACTTTTCTATGGTGGCCATGCTACGCCTACAGTAGTGTGTCTTTTGGTCACACTACTGTGTACAGAGTTTTAGAGTTCTATAAGTTATAACCATTTTATTATAATATGAGTATACCATAAGTAGCATAAAGTTAATATACGGACTATTCCGTATATTAACTTTATGCTATTTATGGTATACTCATATTATAATAATATGAATAATAATAGAATAATAGAAACAAAGGCCTGAGCAAGAGAGATGTCACTATCAGTAACACTGCGTGATAAAAAGGGACGTGTGATACATGACAGCAGCACTCTTTTTTTGACGTCCAGTCGGCAAGTGCCGCACGTTGATAATTTTATCTCATAGAATTCATGTGCAATCATGCTTGTGTAAGTGACAAAAATTTTTGGTTTTGTTTGACAGCTCGAGATTGTTGCTCTATTCCGCTAGGTATATATAACATACTTATAGCAGTATTATAAATGCGAAAAACTGTTTGTGAGAGAGAAGTCCTCTTCGTGGTTAAACCGCTAAACTGATTGGGATGAAACGTATAGAGATACTTTAAACCCCGGGAAGGATACAGAATAGTTTAAATGATGATAAGAGAAGCCAACTAACGAAAAATTCGGCAAACTCTTAAAATTAAAACGGTTTTCTTCTAAAATAGACAGTTGAATCGCCTGATGCCTATGAACACTCGCAACACCAAAGTAACTTTTGTTAATCACAAGAACACTATCAAGAAAGTTATGTTTCACAATTTTCCTTATTAAGTGAAAAGGTGATAAAAACAAAAGCTCCGTTACTATCAAAAGGCATTGCAAGAAATAAAATAAAACAGTAGAAAAACCTTTAGTTAAAGTTTTTGTTACCCAAAGCCACGGTAAAACAAAAAAAGAATTTCTTTTGGCGGACAACGGTAAGACTGGAATTTTTTTTAGTTAATAAATATATCTATATATATAAAACTCAAAGGTGACTGACTGATTGACATAGTGATCTATCAACGCACAGCCCAAACCACTGGACGGATCGGGCTGAAATTTGGCCTGCAGGTAGATGTTATGACGTAGGCATCCGCTAAGAAAGGATTTTGATAAATTCCAACCCCAAGGGGTTCAAATAGGGGATGAAAGTTTGTATATAATAATACTTCTTAACGCGAGCGAAGCCGCGGGCAAAAGCTCGTATAATATAAAAACGTAATACAAAAACCATAAAAACTTTAAATAAACCGAACTAAATTCGGTTTAGAGTTGGTTTCGAATGTAACATTGCCTAAGACAACGTAAAACATCTAAAGCTTCTATAAGTTTCCTCTGTTTCAACCAAAGTTTTTTCTCTTATCTTTGTCTGTGTGTCTTTTCGCAGTCAGTGATATCATAGCATTGAAACGGGTTGGCCGATTTTTATCTAGTTATAGTTATATTTTGTATGAAAGCTTTAGGCTGGATATGGCGCATAAGCGCGAACGAGAGGTTTAGCCGCTACACCAAGCAAATCTATGGCTGGTTTTATCGCTAAGCGTTTCGGCAGCGTTGGAGCGCGCGCGTTTAAAGATGTATGGGGGTAGTAATAGCGTTTTATGCTCAAGCGCTGGCCGCTGAGCAGCGTGCTCGACTAAACGGAGTACTGTTTTACGGACAATGTATGGGGGTAATAGTAACTACCCCCATACATCTTCGAACGCGCGGCGCTCCAACGGCGCTGCCGAAACGCTTAGCGATAAAACCAGCCTATGTGATCGATTTATATAAAAACGCGCCGTCATTTACATCCAATTAACAATTGCTTGTGATCTTGCATTGTAGCCGCCAAACCGCGCATTCGGGCGGACGCATATAAATCGAGCGTTACGATCAAGAGCGTTCTTAGCATTCATCATTATCTTCTTTAGCTAGCAGTGTGATATTGTAAAGAGAAACCATGAGAAACGGCTGGAAAATTTGAGGTGTACAATTATTGTCAGTTATATTTTATCACTGCGTAATTTTAACTACGCACGTTTGAACTAGTTGTATAGAAAGTTAATGATATCTATAGTTAATTTAATTTCCAATTGCCTCGCGTTTGTCACAGCATGGTAAACTCATTATACGATGCGCTCTATTAACCACAAACTGACCGTTTGCCGGATTAATTGTAGTGGAATAAATGTAGCCCAAGTGTGAAATATGGGATTAAACCATCAACTCCCAAGCGGCACCCGGATGCCCCATAACAATTGAATATCTATTATGTCTGCGATTCCCACGACCGAGGTAATAAATACATGGCAAAACATAGCCTACGGTTGAGTAGAGTTAGTGGCAGAATTTAATAATCGACACTTGATATTTACAACAAATGCAAAAGTCTGTTTGTTTCTTACTTAACCTGAACAACTAAGCCGATTTTGATGAATTTTTTCTCTATGTAAAAGTACGTCATTACTGAGTGTTAGGTTAATAAAAGTAGGCTATTTAAAAACAAAAAAATATATTACTACAACTTACAGTTGTCCATTAAAATCATCTAAAGATAAATAATATTATTTTTATTACGATTCAATGGACAATTCTCTGTGGAACGAAATTAGGTTTCAGTTACGGATAAAACGAAAGCTACAAAAGCTTTTTAAAAGCATCGTAAGAGCTACTCTCAGCGGATTATCTGAGAGAGCACACTGGGCTTTTAGATTAAATTAAATTTTAGTAGCTTTCCTCACCGAATCCGCTGGCTCGGTCACGTAGAAAGAATGGATGATGACCGAGCGGCAAAAAAGCGTATGTGGGGCAAATGACTGGCAAACGACCGGTAGGCCATCCCAGATACCACTGGAGGGATGAGGTAGAAAAGGACCAGCGGGGCTAAAATGGTCACATTTGGCAATTCCTCTCAATCAACCCAGCAAATGAATTGTCAAAACTGTCAAACTGACAAATGTCAAATTAGTACAAATTACTTGATATGAATTGCGAGCAGGCTTGCATTTTGCGATTTTAAAAGAATGAATCATAATAAGATTCATAATATGATTCTCCAAAGCGACCATTTTAGCCCCGCTGAAGGCGTTGCGAGCCGAATCATGGCAAGATGTCGCACAGGATCGGATGAATTGGCGTGTTCTTGTGTCAGAGGCCAAGACTCAATTTGGGTCGCTGCGCCGCAGTAAGTAAGTAAGCTTTCCTTAGACCTACTTAGGGCAATGTACTTATGTGGTATACCTAAGTCAGATATTTTTTACTTTTGCAAGTCCTAAGTGACATGACGCTTGCAATGCGTTAATTTAATACAATAACATTTTTACGAGGCTGGCCAAATACAAACGTTTTCCGTATTCGAATTCTGAATTCGTGTTCGGAATTCGTGTTTGCGCTAGTCTCACGGAATTCCGTATTCGGAATTCCGTGAGACTAGCGCAAACGTTCGTTTCTTACACGCGCTATCGCTCTGGCTTGTACTTTAAACGTACGTACGGAATTCGTTCCGTTCAAAAAAGCGATCGTATGCGCCAGATAGGATCTAGATTGAATTGCCAAATACGGAATATGAATTCGGAAATCGAATACGGAAAACGTGTGTATATGGCCACCCTGAATGTAATTCGGAAATCCTAATGCATAGGATCAGTACAAAACTGATCCTATGCATTAGGATTTCCGAATTCGGAAATCGTATGCGGAAAACGTGTGTATGCGGCCAGCCTAGAACGTATTCCTTGAATAGTCCATGCGTATTTACGCATAATGATCGCTGTAAGACTGTCCATTTGATTTCTTTATCGTAGGTACGTTATCTAAATTCCCGTGAAATAATAAAACAATGGAACAGCACGTACAGCCAATAGAGAACGATTAGACATGTACTGTACTATTCATAATGTTATGAAATATGCATTGAAATGTCACGACACGTAACTTATTAATAGGAAATATTACGCAAAGATCGGAACAGGAGGCGCTACAAGCTACAGTAAATCCAACCAAAATCCGACGTGTTGAACTCGTCGTACCAAAATATTGACAGAAGTCAGAAACGTTGTCAAACGTCGAACGAAAATCAAAACTTTGTTTACTGTCTGTGCTGGTGCTGCATTCAAGTGTGACAAAATTGCAGTAATATTAAGTACTGGATTTTGCCCGCAACTCCGTTGCGCCAAAACTCGTTTATTGCGTGGGAACCGTATATTTTTCTGGGACAAAAAGTATCCTATGTCCTTTCCCGGGACTCAAAGTATCTTCATGACTTTCAGCAAAATCGGTTCAGCGGTTTGAGCGTAACAGATAAACTGACAGACAGATAGACAGACACACTTTCGCAATTATAATATTAGTATGGAAGTATGGATGTCCTATCCCATTACGATTGCCTGCTGTTTCGTCCGCGTGAAATTCCTAATAAACATACAGACTGGCAATCGTTCATATTTATATTATTATTAGTGTGGAGTAATATTGAAATTCTAATTGCCACACTCAGAGACATTTAATTATGATTAAACTTAGATTTAATGAAGAGTTTGACAACGTATGAGGCAGTCAAAATCTTCATTTAATAACAGTTAAGTAATTACTATTCGTCTCTGATTGCGGTAGTTTATTAGTAGTAAATTACGAGAATTGAGGTGGCTGGTAGTGTACTATAAACTGCTATAATTACATTACAGTATAATATCATACTTGTGTAATGACAATTAACTCGTTAAGCCTATCAATCGTGAAGGCAAACAAGTCGCAATGATTGTTTGAACAATTAACGTGTGCTCATATTACATACAATCAGTTTAACTTTTTGTGCACATTGTTGGCACGAGTCGGCAAAAAAGTTTATACGCCGTAGCATTTTGCCAACTAAATCTATGCATTGCGGAGGCAAAGTTTGTGTAGGTAGTTGTAGGTACACATAGGATAGTTTTTGCTGAAGGCATATATATCAATAAGCTGTTTTTTTAGTTTTAACTAATAAAAACTAAATTGGAAAATCAGACGCGACGATTAACATTTTATTTTGTAACTAATAGAAAATAGAAATAATAAATAGAACAAGTCGACTGCTATACTAAGGCTCGTGACATGACGTGAAGGCAGTCTAAGAAGTCGGAACTAGCGCCCTCTGCTCCAACAGAGGGCGTTACTAGCACATACAGTAAATAATAATCAGACCAAAATCCGACATGTTGCACACGTCAGAATATTGACAAAAACGTTGTTAACTTTTTGTTTACTATCTATCTATCCTGATGCTGAATTCAGCGTTAAAATGATTGCAGTAATATAATATCCTATTACAAAGACTTCATACTAAAGAAAATTTCAATATAATCATTACATACTATGCAATATCTTTAATTATATCTCGTGTCTACACACTATATTATTCATACAGTCATAAGCTCCAAGAAACCGCGGGTGTCTTGACATGCGGTTGTGACCCTGTTTTTGCACCTATGTGGCAATATGTAATTATTGGGGCATACCATGGCGTAGACTGTAGGCCAGTGGCTCTGAATATGTACCCAATGGACCTGTGGGTCTACTAACCCTCGAGCGTATGCAGAAGAGCCTGGCATCTACTCTTTACAAAATTTCGATCGGGTAACGTGTCCTTCTGCGAGCTTCATATTTTTAACCCATTGTTATCCAAAATGGAACACCACCATTTTCACTTTAAGCAATAGGTAACAAAAACTTACTATAAGTACAATATACAAAAATAAAAGAGTATTAAATAGCTTTAAACATTATCGAACTGAATATAAACACAACATCCCTTTATTTACGTTAAAGTACGGTAGAAATAAACTAATTGGGTGGTCTGGGCGGTGATGCTGACAAACAACACCATAAAATCCGGTGTATGAAGATCATAAAATGTTACAACTCCCCTTGCAAAGTGAGCTACGCGCTTAAGCTGTAAAGATTACTTTACAACAATACCTTATAATATCTATAATGATTTCTAGAAAAACACTGTTTAAAAATATTGAAAGGTACAAAAATATTCAGCACTAAACAGATTTTTGCACCCCTGCTTTCAAGTCCCGAGACCTTCACGACCTAAAGTTTGAAAGCCACTGGCATATTTTGCATGTCACGCGCTCAATATCACCCCGATCGTTCACGACAATCAACATTTAGGATTATGTTCGCTATCTTGATACAGAGCTTTCTATATACGAGGCCAGACATACAGGACGTTGCTAAATGGCTGACAGAAGTTGCGCGCGCAATATTGACAGGGCAGTCCGCAGTCTTGACCGAATATTTGTTGTGATAAGGGTCAGTTCACATTACAACGTGACAAGGAGATGATTTAATTTGAAATGAACAATTCGGGAATGTTTTGCGGATTAAATTTCGGTTATAATTTATAACATTATACGTCACATCTTGTGAAATGATTTCAGTAGCAATATATATTGTTTCCATGATTACCTTATCTTAATGACAATTTTTTAAATATATGGAGGGCAATATCTAAAGCTTAAAAGCTCGCATATTTCTGCGAATATCAAAGTAACGGCATCGCAGGAATTTGGATCAAACCTGAACAATTTTAGCGAACGTTACATTCAAAACAGAATTCAACAACATTCCAAGGTAAACTTTTAAAGGGCATACGATAGGGATGCTGACTGATCTAAATCTCCTCAAAGTGTGTGTCCGCCTGTCTGTTTGTAGCTCTACCATGAGTCGCTATAGTATATTTTATCGATACTCGATGCCGACTACGTAAATTTTTAGTACTTATGGGGATTTTAGTTCCGCAAGTGACCGCTAGAGGCGCTGTAGCCATACTAAAAATTTACGTAGTCGGTATCGAGTATCGATAAAAACTATAGCTTTAAACTCATGGTAGAGCAACTGGTATCTTTTCAGCTTTAAATTAAGTATGTGAATACTCTAAGTCCAGAGTCAGATTTCATACTTTAGAATACCTTGAGTAAAAACTACCCAGTGTATTCCCTGATGCGGTATTTTGACGGAACGACGTAGAGGAGATGATATAAAGGAAGAATGACGCACTTCATTATCACGATCTTGTATGAGGTACCGTGTGTCAACGCAACAAAAGTGTCATAACTGACATACAATGCGTTGTTACAATGACTTAATCTGTCTTGTATTGTGTTACCGCGTGTCAACGAAACAAAAGTGTCACAACTGACATAAAACGCGTTTCAACGACTACTGTCTTGTATGTGTTACCGCGCGTCAACGCAACGAAGATATGGCATACACTACGTTACTCCAACGACACAACATAGCAACGTGTATTGCTATTGTGTCACGGTTCCATTCATAGTAAATCACAATGTTAACCTTATTCACTGCGTCACGAACGACGCGCTGCACTGTTGTCTTGTATGTGTTACCGCGCGTCAACGCAACGAAGATGTGGCAATGCGTTATTCCAACGACAGAACAGAGCAACATGGCTTACTAGTGTGTCACGGTTCCATTTATAGGAAATCACAATGTTAACCTTATTCATTGCGTCACGAACCAACATAATGACAATGACTTTCTCGTCAACAATTCGCACCTACACCTACAATAGATTTTGAATCTTGACTGTGATAGGTATAGGAAAAAACTATTTGCACCCATTTTAAGCAACTTCCAATAATAATAATAAGTTTATTTCTCCCACTAAAAGTACATAGAATAAACAATACAAAATCAAATGTGTGTTACAATTTTTGTACTTGCAGTATGAAACAGGAGCTCAAAACTGCCTTGGGACTCCTTTTTTTATCGTTGGGGAATGCATTTACGCATCCCCGGGGCCTGGGGAGGACCACCGAGGTATGTGGGACTCCCCGGGGCGGACGTAGTATCTACACCCGGAACTACCCACTAAAACCCCAACGGTGTTCCTGCTCCTGAAGGCGGGACTACGGGAAACACGTAATATACGACTGCCTTCGAACTCCTGGCTCAATAATTAGCCTCCTCCTTTTTGGAAGTCGGTTAAAAAGAAGTAGATTCTGTGTACGGATGTAGATATTTTTTTAATTCTGTGATTCTCGTATTTTAGTCCAACATTAATAATAGGTTCGATCCAGGAAGTATACCAAACAGCGAAATAGTATTTTCAAAAACTCATGTACCTGCGTCAAACAAATTTTGATTACTAGACGCGTTTAAAAATGTTTTTTTTTTTTATGAGAACACCATTTTTACTTTATAATATGTGTAAAAGTTTTGTGTGTATGTCGTAACTCGCAAATCGCGATTCAGAATTTTATACTTACTCCTCACCTACTTCAGCAATCTAAGTTTTAATGAGGCTATCAGAGTGAACTCAATTATTTATATCTATATCGGTTATTTGGTTATTTTTAACATATTTTACACAACACTTTTAAATAATATTCCATGGAAATTAATTTAATATTGCAGTTTATTAATTTGGCTCATGGGCCTGTTTCACCACTTCCTGATAAATGCCGAATAGGCTATCCACCACTTAACTTGACAGATGAAGTAAGAAGAATCTGTCAAAAAAAGCTGTGAATAGCCTATTCGGCACTTTATCAGGCCCTAATACAAAACTTTTTTGTAATAAAGTGCTGAATTATCAAACACTAGATGACGCCCGCAACTCCGTCGCGCCAAAATTAGTTTATCGCGCGGGAACCGTACATTTTTCCGGGATAAAAAGTATCCTATGTCCTTTCCCGGGATTCAAAGTATCTCTCTACCTTTCAGTAAAATCGGTTCATTGATTGGTATAAAGATGTGACAGACATACTTTTGCATTTATAAGTTATAACATTATTAGTTAAGTATATTCTCTACTATTTCATACAAAACGCCCATTATAATCTGCACCCACAATTTTTACTTCGTCTATTTCGATGGGAACGATTCATAGATTTACGTAGGAGTAAAGACGCAACTTTTTGATCCTCGATTTCGGAAGGTCACTAACCTGAACGAGTAAACCGGTACTGATAACACATTCCATCTGATACAACGGGGCCAGCACACTATAAAAGGATATTAAAATGTTGCTTTTACAATCCTTTACAGCTGTAAAGTTGAAAAACATTTGCACTTTTGATAACTTTTTTCTTTCTCTTTCAATCTTTCGACTCTACTAAATCTAAAGCTATGATTAATTATTTTTTTAACTTCGATACTGTCTCGATTTAAGAAAATACAACGAGTTACACTGCGGGACTGCCGGCAGAAGTAAAAACGAAACATCAGACATTTTCGCCTCGCGGTAGAAAGAGAGGAGGATATTACTTCCTCTGATCCGCGTCGGCGGCGATCTTCGTCCTTCGAGTTAAAACTTTAACCCATCAATCCCCACGCGGCAGCCGGCTGCCGCATAACAATTTAAAATATATTGTGTCTGCGATACCCATGATGGAAAAGTATCCAACGGTGACGTAGGCCGGTAGGCTACGTTTTACTTCGGAAAATTTTAAGGTTCTTGAGCTTTTTCAAAGTTTTCCCCGAGTTGCAGGTAGTTTCTTGTAAATAACAAAGAAAATCTAGAGTAAAAATTTGTTTTATATTCTAAAATAAAACGGAAGTTTTAACGAAATTGTGAAAATGAGAATTTTCGTCGGGCAACAGCTGGTACAGTGGAAGAGTTTTCAATTTTCCAACGAGACGTCATATTTCCTGGAGAAAATTTCACGTAAACGGCTCAATCGTTGGGCTCACAAAGTGGGTTGAAACTAGAAATTGAATTTTACTTAACTATTTTGAAAATACCTCGTAAGTCATAAGATGCTATTAAGTATTATGTAATATTATGATATCACAATCTTTATTTCAATAATTATCATTTATTATCATTAAAAAACCTTCTTCTGAAATTCTGTCGTCTTCAGTCGTTACATCAATAACGTAACGTTTAACAATAACAATGAAATCTGACATAATCTTATTATAATATCGTCAGATACTACGTCAGATATAATATTATTATAATGTCAGATTTTTATCAAGTATGTAGCAATAATAATTTTTTGAGTTATCAAAGATTAATAGTAATTATTATGAAACAAGAGGTTCTTGACCCCGGAGCCATTTGGTGTACAAAAGCTGATGATACTGATAAGTGATAACACATAATATCACTGACCTACATAGATAGTGATTACAAGGGGTGCTTAGTCAAATTGCATTGCATAATCTAGGCGGAGAAGTGAGGTATCAAATATGTATGTGCTTTGACGTAAGGCATCGCTAAGTGTAAGTTTTGGGTAAAAATAAACTGGCACTTTTTAATAAAAGTGCTAATGCAACTCTACGGCAATATTACTTTCAGCTATGACGTTAAAGGCAGACAAAGATTTGAGTAAATTACACTGCAGTACAAGCCGCGAGGCAACATTCCTATGCCTAGGGCTGCCATCCATCCGGATTTCCCCGGATTTTTCTTAGTTCGAAGGACGACCGGGGACCGTCCGGCCAGGTTTTAAAAAAAAATACCGGGTAAAATCGGGACACTTTTGTTCAGAGAAATCCACAACGGTTCCTCTGATCAAAATCAAGAACGATTTCATGGACTTGTGTTAATCAGTTTTTTACAAATTTTTCTTGGAAAAGAAAGATGTTTGATCAAAAATCGGCAAGACATAACCTTGAACACTTTTAAGAGGTGTCCGGGGCAATAACCACATTTCGGCCAAATGTCTGGGTTTTTTTGTGTTGACCGGCGCGGCGATGGAAATTTAGGTGATGGCTCATGACAGCCCTACCCTATGCCACACCTGTATCATACAGGTGAGGCATACAGGCCGTATGCCTTTCGCTCGTCTTCCTCAGTAAATGTCACGATTACCGCAACTGGCTATGGACCAACAGTCTATGGGACGTCCGTTTCCATCTATACATATTATAAAATAAAGTCGCTTTTTTCCCCTCATGTCCCTTTGTTCCCTTTAACTAAACTACCCAAAGGATATTGATGATTCTTTCAGTGTTGCCCATTTATCGACGAAGGCTATAGGCTATATTTTATTACTCTAAGACTAATAGAAGCGAAGAAATGGAGGAAAATGTGAAAAAACAGGGAAAATTATTTGAAAGGGCTAACTTGAACGCGCTAATCTCAGGAACTACTGGTCCGATTTGAAAAAATCTTTCAGCCCATTTATTGAGGAAGGCTATAGGCTATATTTTATCATGCTAAGACTAATAGGAGAATGTGGAAAAAACAGGGAAAATTATTTGAAAGGGCTTATCTCGCGAACTACAGGAGCAATTTTTATGTTATTTGGCATAGATAAGAAGTAGACCACGTGAAGGATCTATTTTAAACATTTTTTCAGTGGCTATATATTTTATGCCCGTGCGACGCCTGCGCGGGTCGCTAGTATTAGATATTTTAAGGTTTATGCAACATTTGCATCTAGATTCGATCTATATTGATAAGGTGAATATTACTGCAATGTTTTTACGCCAGAGGCAGAACCAGCATAGACAGTAAACATGGTCTTATTCGACGTTTGACAAAATTTCTGTCAATAATCTGATCCGTGGTCTAGTGGTATAGAGCGCGGCTCTTGACTCGGAGGTCGTGAGTTCGATTCCCGCGTTGGAAACATGTTATTTCCAAGTTAGGTTAGGATAATGCAGGCTGATCACCTGATTGTCTGACAAGTAAGATGATCCATGCGTCGGATGGGCATGTAAAAAGTCGGTCCTGCGCCTGATCTCTCGCCGGTTGCATCGGTCTTCCGTCCCACTGGCTTATGAGAGTAAAGGAATAGAGAGTGCTCTTGTGTGCTGCGCAAACACTTGGGCACTATAAAATTACTCCTGCGTAGCTGGCCTGGTTTCAATGAAACCGGCCACCGTCACCGAAACCGGTGTGGGAGCTATTATTACAATAATCTGATATTAACACAAATATCATAAATACTGTTCAGATAACGGAGTTTAGTGTTAAAAAATATTTGAAAAATCTAGACGTTAATAAGGGCTGTGGGCCAGATTTGCTTCCCCCATGTTTCCTTAAAAATACCCGTGAATCAATTTCACTTCCTCTTTCTATAATGTTCAATAAGTCTCTCAAGCAAGGAGTGATACCATATGTTTGGAAAAGGTCTCTAGTTGTCCCCATTCATAAAAGTGGTGATAAGCATAACTGTAAAAATTATAGAGGTATTTCTAAATTATCTGTTATACCAAAGCTTTTTGAAAAAATGATTTATGATGCAATCTTTCCCCTTATTAGACCCCACCTTACCGTCTCACAGCATGGTTTTGTTAGTGGAAGATCAACGGAATCTAACCTCAACGAATTTATCGACTACGTCTATACAGCCATGGACACAGGTTACCGTGTAGATGCCGTTTATACCGATTACGCAAAGGCTTTTGATAAAATTTCTCATAGATTACTTATTAGAAAATTGGCTTATTTCGGTATTCATGGTGATCTCCTGCGATGGATGGAATCTTACTTGCGTAATAGAAGCCAAGCTGTTGCAATTAAAGGATACACTTCTAATTTTGTTCCTATCACTTCAGGGGTTCCCCAGGGATCTCATCTTGGCCCATTGATGTTTAATATATTTATTAATGACGTGGTAAGCTGCTTTAAATACTCAAGAGTTCTTTTATATGCTGACGACAAAAAAATTTTTTGTATAGTTCGCACTCTAAGTGACTGCATTAATATGCAAAAAGATTTAGATGACTTATGCGATTATTGTACTAAAAATAAATTACATCTTAATGTTGAAAAATGTCAAACTATATCCTTTTGTAGGAAAAGAAAATTATCATTGTTTAACTATTCACTGTTTGGTAAAACTCTTAAGCGTGTCGATGAAGTCAAAGATCTCGGATTAATTCTGGACCGTGAACTAACTTTTGCAAATCATATAAGTAGTATTTGTAACAAATCATTCAAAATTCTTGGTTTCTTGTTTCGACAGGCTAACGATTTTAAACAACCAACAACATACACTATACTTTATAACTCGCTTGTCAGATCAGTGCTTGAGTATGCGTCAACTGTTTGGAATCCCTTTTATTTTAAATACATTGATATGTTAGAAAAAATACAAAATAAATTTCTAAAAAGATTACAATACAAGTTTACAAATATTGACAAAACTAAAATGTTGTCCTTGGATAAGCGGAGAGGTTTAAAAGATGAAATACTTTTATATAAAATTATCCACAACATGATAGACTCTCCATACCTCCTAAGTCAAATTCTATTTAGGTGCCCGTCTCGTACCCGTAGTAGCTTAACATTTGATACAGCTGTGTGTAGATCAAACTATGCTAAGAATCGCTTTATGGTGAGAGCGTGTGAAAGGCATAATCTTAATTTTAATGAAATTGATATATTCAACTTAAAATTTAAATCATTTGCTGCCACAATCAAAGAAATATAGTTGTTTTCTTGTAATGTTAGTATATTTTGTTTTCTTCCACACTATTGTATAAAATTGTGTGAAATTTTCTTAACCAACTTGAACATTGTGTTATTTATAATTATTATTGACTATCAACCGTTGCATAAACTTCTTGTATCACAAATAATTGATCCATGTTACTGTAATATTTATCTGTGAAAACTTTATTGGCTCATATGTGCTACTTTACTATTTAAAGTTGTTATGTGTTAAAATGCTGTTTGTTTTCCAATAAATAAATAAATAAATAAATAAATATGACGTGTGCGACATGTCGGATTTTGATCAGATTCTAGTACTACGGACGTACGGACTCTACTCCGACCCAAAGAGTCTCCATATATAATATAATATCTGTATTATCTGTGCCAAAGAGGATATAAACTACATAACACACCGACCATTGCGTAATATTCTGTATTCTAACTACAACATTCATGATAGCCACAACCAATAGGACGTCCGTTTTTATTATAATTCTTATTTTAATTTTATGCGACATCTGAGAGCTTCGTCTAGAATCTAGATTGTGGACATAAAATATTCATCTATATTGATAAAATAAATTCGAGCTATAACAGTTATGATACAGGACGTCTATTTTCATATTAATTAAAATATTTAAATCATATGTGCATGGTGCAACCTCCGAGATTTAGATTCTAAATTGTCGTAATAAAATCTGTATCGATTTTGGTGAAGTTTGAGTTACAAAATGTACGACTCAAGAATAAATAAATAAACAAAATTATATATCACTCATGTTATTTAGGTACAGATCTGAAGATTAGTATTATATAATATTATGTACACTGTACAATAGGCACATAAAAATTTGGTTAGAACAAAAGACTTAAACGGAGACAAAGCTGCGTCAAATATAAATTAAAACAACTCGTATTTTAAATAGATAAGAATCTTAAAGAATTTAAAAGCCTGTTTTAGACTAACGTAAGATTTTTTAACAATCATAACAAAATAGAACGAACTAGTTGGCCAACTTAAAAGTGTTCTCATTTATACCTTTGACGTAGTATGCTGTATGTCACACTGCGTTGCTGAGCCGCATGCAGCGGTAAAACAACGCGCCGATTTGTCAGTTTGTTTGAAGACAAACAAGTTTCTAATATATAAACCTGCACCTGTAGCATGGCTACAGTAGAAATAGGAAAGTATAGACAAACAGCCTAGATAGATAGCCGTAGAATATAGTCTATGTGATAAAGTGGCATTTTAAATGAATTTTTTTCGATCGAAATCGGAACGGCAACATCAGTTTATCTTCGCTGTTTGTCTATACTTTCGTATTTCTACTGTAGCCATGCTACGGGTGCTGGATGTATTGTTACGTACACAACTAGCGACGCAATCCTGTATCGTGCTATCGGAGTTTCTGAGAACGGCAAAATTTAAAGTATCACTTTAAACATCCGGGTACTTCAACCCTAGTTGAACAGGACAGGGATGTGAGCCCTGACCACCTGCATTATAGTGTATACTTAGGAAAGGGCTTCCTAAGTATACACTATAATGGCATTAGGAGCAGTGCAGATTAAGGCTATGCGATAAGCACATTACTCTTTGACACGCATCACATACAGGTCAATATAGGCTATAAAATTGTGTACCTAGTACCTACTTCTTATCGTCGGCATCATCATCATTTATCATCATCATATTCATCATCATCATAATGATTAAGACCTATAACTGCTTATACTCAAATCTCTTTGAGTGAGAGAAAATGTATGTTCGTCATACTAATATTATTGAAAAACGCCTCCGTAGTCTAGTGGTATAAAGCGCAGCTCTTGACTCGGAGGTCGTAGGTTCGATTCCCACGTTGGAAACATGTTATTTCCAAGTTTGGTTTGGACAATGCAGGCCGATCACCTGATTGTCTGACAAGTAAGATGATCCATGCGTCGGATGGGCATGTAAAAAGTCGGTCCTGCGCCTGATCTCTCGCCAGTCGTGTCGGTCTTCCGTCCCACTGGGTTATGAGAGTAAAGGAATAGAGAGTGCTCTTGTGTACTGCGCACACACTTGGGCACTATAAAATTACTCCTGCGTAGCTGGCCTGGTTTCAATGAAATCGGCCACCGTCACCGAAACCGGTGTGGGAGCTATTATTATTATTATTATTGAAAGTCAGTCTGTCTTACTGTTACCTTTGAACCTGCAATTTTGCTGTTTGGAATGGAGGTACTTTAAATCCCGGGAAAGGACTTAGGACACTTTTTATCCCAAAAAATGTACGGTTCCCGCGCGATAAACGAGTTTTGGCGCAACGGAGTTGCGGGCGTCATCTAGTAGGTACGTAATAATCTTATATATAAAATTCTCGTGTCACAATGTTAGTGACCGTACTCCTCCGAAACGGCTTTACTGATTTTACCAAATTTTATATGCAGATTCAGTAGGTCTGAGAATCGGCTAATGGCTACTTTTTATATTGATAAGTGCATTTGTTGAATAAAAAATAGTAAATTATTACAACTCGAGACTGACGGCGACCATTGTTTATGCGACGGGATAGCGATGGACGTTGCCATGGTGACATACTTATTTAGTCACTACAGTAAAATAATATGGGCGAAATATTTTATATGGCAAAACAACATTAGCCGGGACAGCTAGTTATAATATTATATTTTAATAATTTTAGTAAATGTTTGCTTATTTAATTACAATGTATACATACGTAAAAATTGCAACATTACAAAGGAATTCATTTCGTTAATTATATCTATTAAGTTATTAAATATTACGTTACATACATGATACAACATACAATTTTGTAAAGTTTCTTACGGTTCAAAAATGTTAATATCGTACTAAATATTTTGTAAATACTAATTTAGCGATTACACATTGCACAGGCTATTTTAATTGTGGTGGTCATAAAAGTTGAAATTAGCACGTTGGTAGAAAACAAAAAGAAAAATTCACAATAAACCAAGTTTAAACCATACAATTGGTCAATATGGAGTCTCTAGTGACTGGCCATCAACAAAGTTTTTTGTGAAACACATTAAAGAGGTTCTTAGTGTTTTTTGTAAAGAGCTTTTTAATGTGGCATTAAAAAATCCAGTTCTATGAATCATACTTCTGACGTAGAGCTAATGCATCGGGGGACAAGTAACCCATAAGCCTCGAATTATTTCATCTTCTAAACAAGATACTACATTATACTTCCAAGAATTTGATTTGAGCGAAAACACAATATCCTAAATTTTTTTCGATGGAAAGAATCACAAAGATGCATCTAATTTTCACGAATTTTGTCGTAGCCGTGCATTAAACTAAGTTAATATTTTAACACATTGTATAAAATTCTATCACTGAGACACTGATCTGGCGGATTTTTAAAAATATGTTACATATTTATTGAGTTATACTTCAACTCCCAAGCGGTCACATTCGACCGCGATAACAATAGATTTCCACGAATCCACGATCGAGGGATTACGAAAAAAAACTAACTTGGCGATGATTCCGCGTCGTCCTTTTTCACCTGGCATATTATGAGTGAAAAAAGAAGGACGATGTTTTATTTTTTGGGCTAGTCGCCCCCTCAATAGCTAAAGGCTCCTGTCCACGTAGGTACCTACATACTTCTTATAAATGGAAAAATGTGTCTGTCTGCTTGTCTGTTACCTCTTCCCCCACATCGCTGAGCCAATTTTGCTTATTATCCTGGAAAAATGTGCGGTTCTCGCGCAATATTGTATTGTGAAGTGTGTAAATTTGTTAAACGGAGTGCATATTTCTGTGATCTTCTAGTTATAAATTACAATCTGATGCTAGTGGATTATAGAATCATACAAATGAAGCCGCCACTCTATTGCGATTTGCGCCACAATTTCTTTGTTGCGCGGTGAGCGTTCCTTTTTCAGAATAAGTATCCTAATAAATGTCCTTTCCCGGGACTCAAGTATCTCCATACGAAATTTCAGCAAAATCGGTTCAACGGATTGGACGTGAAGAGGTAACAAACATACAAACTTACAAACTTTCGCCTTTTTAATAGTAGATAATAGCATTGTGGCCCATGGCTCTCTTATTTAATGTTAACACACAATTAAAATTTTTAACTAACGTTTGAGTTGTAAAATTTACCTACCTTGCATTTTTATTCGAATCTGCAAGCGATGATGCATCCAATTCTGTTTTGTTTGAGTTTTGTTTGATTTGGTAATTGAATTGAAAATTGTTGCAGGACTTTTAATAACTTTTATGAATGTTTGTTTGAATTTTGCTATCAATAAAATATTCCGTGGCCTAAATTCTTTTCTTGGACCTACGAATTTTTTGAAAGAAGTACTTCGCTATTGATTTTTTTTTTTTATTTACTTAAACAAAACAAATTTACATTACAAAATAACATGGACTACAAATATAGCTCAAAGACTTCTATTAGCTTAATTCCAAATCACAATAATTCACTGGTAGCTACAGAAGTGTAAAACTGCAGCGCAGCTAGCAATGCCTCTCACATTTGTAACAAAAATAGTAGAATTGATTGAATGCAACTTGACTAAAACCCCAGCTAGATAAACACCGCTCAGTCTCAGTTATATAAAGCACAGGGTGTCTCATTTCATTGCGTTTGCCTTTCATCAAAATCTGATCAGTCATCTGATACGGTTGCATAATATACTTTTACATTTAGCGCTATCGTAGATGCCAGTAGGTATATAATAATAAAAGGTATAATAAAGTACATACCTTTACCTTCTTCTAGTTCATCTATGTTTTTCATCTATACAAATAAAATTGAAAATTGGTCTCGTCAAAACTCGGGAATAGCGGAACCGATTTGGCTAATTTTAGTCTTGAAATATTCGTGAAAATCTAGGAAAGGTTTATATTAGAGGAAAGTGATACGAATTATGTAGTATTTAATTATAATATGTCTTAATCTGAGACTGTCCTATCATACGGTTCGTAGAATTATATTCTTCAAGACTACGGTAAGTTCTGATACTACTGTTATATTGTAAATTTGTAAGAGACGAGTATTTTTAACCGATTTCATATACAGGGAATGTTCTATGTTTGGTTGTGGATATTTTTTTATATACTTACTGGCCACTGGCATATCCAGTTCCAAAGCCTGTGTTCTTTACTAGGCGCCAGTGCCAATGCATACCAATACTGTAATTTTAAGTCACTTCTCTTGGTATGAACTATAATAATAACTAATAAGTATTACATGTCTGTAGTAAGTAATGAACTAATGACTCTTTCACCAGAATTCGATTATACTAAATTAAAAGACCATTGTTTTTGGTATTTACCTGTCTGTTTTACCGTTTTTCATTTGGTTCATCAGTTCCAACTTCCATTGTTTGAAAAGCCATGAAAACATTCAAAAGGTTTTTTTTTTGGTTTTGGTGATACGGAAGAATTGGATGTTCCAACTTAAAACTTGTTAAACATTAAATACTTCTTAGTCTGCCCTAATATGCATAATCTCCATTTTTGTCATAAATATAGTCAATTTAATTTTAGATATGACTAAAATATACAATACAACATTCAAATAAGGCGTGCATTATCGCAAAGAATGCTGTTCTTATTGACCACCTTAGGGACCAAAAGTCCTTGAAATTCCACGAATCGAACCTTAACACGTTTTTGCAGACTATAGCTGTGATGTAGTGACGTCATAGCTTGCTAAAATATTTGGCGCCAAAACCATAAAATCAGAGAATACCTACTCTAAATAATTCAGATAGCAAACTGTAGCATCTAACGAAACTATTTGTTCGCCCCAAATTCTTTTGGCGAATATTCATGTTCAAGAATTTAGCACATAATATTTAATACAGATACCTCTAGTTTTGCTATTTGTTATAAATTTACAAAACATAGAATTTCTTTAAGATAATTGTTATTTGCTATACTAATAAGTCGTATTAACGGTCGGATGTAGATTCCGAGAAATGCATAAGTACTCAACAAGTGCCGATCAATTGGTGTAAAAAACGGAAAGGTCCGTGTACCTGTGATAGAACCTCCGTTCGACACGGATGACGCATCTCACTAGATCTGTCTCTGACTCATAACGATCAAAAATAACGTTTTCTTCGAAACCGGGGCCACTCCACCTGTTGAACACACCTGGCCGGGAGCTCCTCAAATATTTGAGCTACCATCTAACCACAAAGGCAAAGGTCCCATTCAAAATTTTTGAACTGGCCGAGTTTGTAATTACAGCGCAAACTAGTCAAACCGCTGTCTAGTTACTAGTACGATATCCGGTTTTCATACCTTTGTCACTGTAGGCTCTGTAGGCACTTTTCTCTCGATTTCCAGCCGCTTAATCCCGCTTTATTTATTTGAGCACACACCACACAAACACAACAACTTTTGGAAACTCGGCGTAAAAATTTCAAAATTCAATTTACGAACCCGGCGCACCACTTCAAAATTATTTGTACTTTCATTCTTAAATTCCTTTGTTTTCCATATTTTTGACAGTTTTTGTTATTTTTTTTCGGCGACACGAAAAAAAATCGTCACGTGAGAGAGGGCGACCGTCGGTTGGCGACTGGTATAGTAAACGTACCTACGCTAGGCCAGCACGCCGCCGCTCGGGTGGGAGGAGGGCCGCGAGACGGACGTACGACGAGCGCGCGCGCCAGAAAGAGACGGTCGCAAACGTCATCAACGGCACACGAGTTACCTCTATAAACCTACTAAAGCGGATTGTCTCCGAGACATATGGATCCGCGAGGAGCCTCCTACGATTTCATTTTGCCGGCGCACCACCGGTTTTACCTGTAGCCGATGAGGTTATTTGAATTCCATCCGAGTGAAAAAGATAGAGGTTTAATGAATACGCGTAAAGGTTGTGGGGACTGGGAGCGTTAATTTGAATACCTTAACGGTTGTCGCGGGTCATTCGTCCCGAGCGAGATAGTTCCAATTTCGGAAATGATAACTTTCCACTTGAGCGGTTCTAATTACTCGAGCGACCACAACACAATGATGGTCTTTTGTTTGCCTTTCCTATTGGGAAAAGCTTCGCTCTTGCCAATTAGCTGGCACGCTCCACAAGTAGCGCTTTGTTCTTCAAAACAAGTGAAAACTTGAAAAGTACTTAGTCACACTTACCCGACGTTTGGGTGTATTGGGGTTAGGAGTTGGAAAGAATAGTGCGATTGGCGCTAAAGTTTTTCACTTTCCTTTTATTTTGCTGGTGATTAGTTCGGTAACAAATTAAACGGTTGGCATTACTTTAAGAATTACTGGCAATTCTCGCGAGCACAATAAATCTCCCGACTTAAGTTCCAAATTTTTATCGGATATATTTTATGCGTCATTTATTCCTGTCTTTATTTCGATCAATTTGTTTTAGTTGGGGCTGTTTCACCACTTCTAGATAAATGGCTAGACTATCCACAACTTATATGACTTATATAGAGTATGGAGTAAATATCAACTATGAGATAAGTTGTGGATATACCATCCTTCACTTATCAAAAAGTGGTGAAACAAGACCATAAAAAATTCAACTGTCACTGTCAAGAATACTAGTAACCTTTTCAAAAAACGTTTTTGATTCCCTATTGATAATAATTTCACAATAATTCATGTAACTCTGTTTGGTATTCCAAATTCCAATACGGCTAATACCTTGCGTAATATTTGTTACTTCCAATTGAAGTTTTTAAATTTTTATCTCACTGTGTCAACGTAGACTTTGAATGGTATTTCAGTAACCGTTCCCTCATTTGCATACCAATTGCCTATAATTACTATGCTAAGCAGGCATGGTCAATTAGTTTACTTGTAGAACGACACTTGGAAGGACATTCTTTCAGTGGAATACTTAAACGTTTAATAGCTTTTTTTTATTCCTTTTAAGATTGTTCAAAGCTTATGCAGCATCGTGTATACTTTAATAATAACGGCAAATATTTTTCTTGTCTACTTCTTACTTTTGACCCCTACAATTATTTTTACCCAGCTGCATAAAGAGGTATGTCACATAATATTTCTTTGGGATGTTTTTAAAGATTTCACGGCTTGGGGATTTTAAGACGAAGGGGTTTATGCTCGTCTTTGCCGTAAGAACGACACTAAAAGCAGTGTACATCAAGCAATCAAGCTACTGGGCATATTTAAAAAAATTGATTAAACTGTATCATTTCGCTGCGATATTTACGAATACGCGTTTCAAGTTCTTTTCATCGTTTCAGTTTTCACTTTTGGTTCTTTCTGCGATATTCAGGTAAGCACTAAGCTCCTTTCATCAACCTGTGATTTTTTAAGCTGTTTTTAACCCTCCCTTGCCCATTGATAACATGTAACGTGATATTTGTCAAAGTTCAAGTTTTAGTTTTAGCTCGTAATTTGTGGATCCCTAACAGTACCAAGAAGTCATCAAGTCATGACGTTCAGAATGTCACTTAGTATGTGGTGTTGAAACCGGCGATGACCTCTTTCCCTCATGAATACCAATGGCCGTACATGGCGAGATCGCACGACGCACGACCAATGATACACAGGTGTAGAAAATTTAGATGTGCGCTTTTCATTGTCATATATAATACACTTGATACTTCAAAACCATACCATATTTTGTTTTCAATGCACTCGCGAATCATCACAGTATGATAAAATAAACGAAATATGTACTTAATAAAATTCACCAAAAATTAAATTAATGGCAAATTAAACATTACTCAAATCTACAAAAGTTCTTGACCTTATGTAAGCCATACACGCTACGGTCTACCGGAGAGGTCCACCTGTGCAGGTAGACCGGAATGAGTGTAGAAAAAGACCTGTGTAGTTTTTTGGACTGACACCTGCGCAGGCATACCTACACAGATGACCTCTCCGGTATAAGACCGTAGCGAGTATGGCTTACATTACTATTAGATTGTGATAGATGAATCGGGGCACATAATAATTTGCTTTTTACCTTGTCAACCAAGACAATAATTATATTGTGGCTCACTATCAGACAGATGTCTTATAATAACATTATAATGTTCTTGTAACAGTAGACTTTGATAGTAAGTTATAAGCAGGTGTAGTATAATTTATTTCTGTTATACAAAAAAGGTGCTATCGAAATTTTAATGATTTTATTCAATTAAGGTGGAACCTGCCATATGGTGTTTCCCATTTATTTACAAAAGTATGCGTATACTTTAATACTTTTGAATCTTTGCTTTATTGTCGGCTTTTGATATCCAACAAAAGAATAAATTATTTAAAAGATATCTATTATCTACATGTTAGGAAACAATTAGGTTTTACGCTATTTCTTAAAAATAGTTCTTATAGGAATTGCTATAGATTTTCATATTTAATGTTATGTCTAATATGTGAAATAATATCTGTAGATTTCAATATAGTTTGGAACCGTAACAATTTTTTTGCAAATAATCAAATTCTTATCTTTTTTACGAATTTTTGGACACAGTTTTACTATTAATTATTACAATGGTGGGCACAGTACGTTTACACCTAGATTATTATTATCTGCCTAATTTACATTACAGTGTTACATTTTGCGCTTTACGATAAGACATATCTACATTTAAATCTTTGTTGATCCATCAAGTAGGTTGTAGCGTGCTTTTGGATTCGTCATTCGATTTATCATTTTGTACGCGTTAAGCGAACTTAATCGATTTCATGTAGCCAGATTCTGCTATCTTAGTCCAACATTAATACAGCTTCGATCCAGTCCCGATATCAAACAACGGAATAGTCCTCTTCTTGTGTACCTTAAAGGTACCCGACAAATCGGAACGCGTTTGAAGCGTTTGAGGCTCGATTTATAAATCGAGCCTCAAACGCTTCTGTCTCTTTGTGATTGCGAACGCGTCGTGGCCGTTTTCATTGTGCGCTTTTATAATTTTGGAAGTGACGGTAATGACGGTATATACGTGGGAGAGCCATGCTTCGGCACGAATGGGCCGGCTCGACCGGAGAAATACCACGTTCTCACAGAAAACCGGCGTGAAACAGCGCTTGCGCTGTGTTTCGCCGAGTGAGTGAGTTTACCGGAGGCTTAATCCCCTACCCTATTCCCTTCCCTACCCTCCCCTATTCCCTTCCCTTCCCTACCCTCCCCTATTCCCTTCCCTTCCCTACCCTCCCCTATTACCCTACTCCCTCTTAAAAGGCCGGCAACGCACCTGCAGCTCTTCTGATGCTGCGAGTGTTCATGGGCGACGGAAGTTGCTTTCCATCAGGTGACCCGTTTGCTCGTTTGCCCCCTTATTTCATTTAAAAAAATCATGTAAAATGTATGGCAATATATTATGAAGACGCTTTTAAATTTCCGTCGACGATAACTTTTTAACGTGTACGTTAGAGGACATCACGACGTCTACACTCTTCTGAACCGCACGAAACGTCCGCGGTGCGTAAAATCAAAAGGGCATTTAACGTACCCAATGCTTTATTGTGGAAGTCGGCGTCCACGATAATGTGACGTCCGGAAAATATATAAAAGCGCACATTAGATCCACAACGCGAATTTGGCGTGGCTGTGACCACAACCCGTTGTGAGCTATTTTCCCGCTCATTGAGCGTTTTCGGTCTTTGAGCGTAACGTATTAATTAATACTAGAGATCGCCCAATGGTCGAAATTCGACCTTAGTTTCAACGACATTAGGACTACTACCTATATTTTGTAAAAAATATTGACTTTATCATTTTTTTTTTCAACTCTTGTCTCTGGACTTAGCTGATCTCAGACTGGCCGTGTAAGCATTGTCTAATAGTATCTTAGATTCAATAAAAAAAACTATAATCCATTTTCAATTTGTCAACTTGTTGTCAACAGACTTCAACCATAAATAAAAGAGTATAATTCGTATGTATAGGTATGTCACTCAAAAATCTGTCATTTCTCATGTGTGTGTGTTGTAGTGTGTGTAATGTTTTATTTGTTAAAAAATGTATGTTAAAAGCATATTTTCAAAATAATATTAGTTCGATGCACTCCTTCACCATATAAACTATAACTGTGCAAAATTTCATGCACGTACGGTTCCCCATTTTTCGTAAAAAGGGTTACAAAGTTTTTCGCTTGCGTATTAATATATAGATTATATATAATAATATAACACCGGGACTGTATCGAAATTTTATCGAAGCTGCATTAATGTTGGAATAAAAACAGAATCGGGGTTTTTCCACAAACCCGGAATATTTGCTTAAAAGCTAAACATCCTATAACCTCTATTCGCCTTGGTTTACTTTGCGAGTTTACCTTAAGTTCCGAAGCTTGTGATGTAAGGAAACCCTACTGTTTGATTATAATAGAGGTTCCTTATAGAATGTGTAAAGGACGCCTCCGTGGTCCAGTGGTTTAGAGGTCTTGGCTCGGAATTCGTGAATTCGATACCCGTGTTAAAAAAGTGTTGTTTGTTCCCACGTTTAGTTAAAACAATGTAGGCTGATCTCCTGTTAGACGACAAGGATGATGATGCATGCATCGGATGAGCATGTAAAAAATAGACTGGGGCTAACATCTTTTCCTAGTCGTGTCAGTCATTCATTCCAACTCCGTTCTCCCAAAATTCGTTTATCGCGCGGTAACTCTCATACAAAAGTTATACGGAAATTCTCATACAAAAGTTATACCTAGATTATTTCCCATACGAGAATATTTACTATAATTATTTGAGTTATTATTCAGCTTAAGATAGTAATTATCTAGGTTCCTGTACAAAGATTCACTGCTTAATCTTGGTATTACGTTTGTATGAGAATTTCGATGGCACCCGGACTCTGAATAGTGTAGTCTTATGTCCTTTCCCAGGACGCGAAATCGATTCAGCGGTTTGGGCGTAAACAGGTAACAGAAGACAGATAGACATTTTCGCATTTATAATATTAGTACATATACGTGGGATAGCCATGCTTCGGCACGAATGGGCCGGCTCGACAGGAGAAATACCACGTCCTCACAGAAAACCGGCGTGAAACAGAGCTTGCGCTGTGTTTCGCCGAGTGAGTGAGTTTACCGGAGGCCCAATCCCCTACCCTATTCCCTTCCCTTCCCTACCCTCTCATATTTCCCTATTCCCTATTAAAAGGCCGGCAACGCACCTGAAGCTCTTCTGATGCTGCGAGTGTCTATGGGCGACGGAAGTTGATTTCCCTCAGGTGACCCGTTTGCTCGTTTGCCCCCTTATATCATAAAAAAAAAAAATAAGTGACATGCCAAAAGACATACAAACAAACAGATAAAGAAACATTTTTGCATGATTACGCTGCTATAAAGCAACGTTATTCCAGTAATCCTATGGATCCATAACACGCGGTATGTATTAAGACGTTTGCATAATTTTGCGCATGATGGCGGGATTGCATGCGATGTACGCGTTGTCCACACGAAGCTCAGTTAAAGCTCCAAATACACCTTGGTACTTTGAAAACTGGCTCTGTAAGCAGAAGAGGTCAAACATTTCCAAGATTGACAATCTTCTTAACGAAATATTTCGTATGTAAAATTTTTGTTACTTACCTTCTACATCAACTCCCGTATTCAATTATGAAGACCATACCTATGTATATACACTATGTTCAACAAGAGCGTAACCGGCAAAATTAATGTTAGAAGTTAAATAAATGAAACAAAATTTATTTTAAATAATTGTTTATTTATTACTTTAAAATGCTTTATCACTAATATGCGGTCCAGTCCCCTCTACTATGTATTATGGACTGACATCTCCGAGGCATATTTTCGATTAAATTTTCAGCGTAGTCACGGGACAATGTACTCCATATCGCTTTTATATTGCGACTTAGCTATGCAACGGTTCTTGTATTACTCATCCGTAGCTTTAGCTTCATAAGCGCCCAAACATTTTCTAACGGGTTTGCGTCTGGTGACTGTGATGGCCAGTCTAAAACATCAATACCGTGCTCGGTCTTCCAGGCGGTGCAGACACGGCTTCGATGTTTGGGATCATTGTCCTCCTGTAAAATCCATTTTTCGTTTGGGTTTTTATACCTCCTTTTGACAGATGGTAATAAAGCTTTTTCATAAATTTTGTTCATTTTTGCTGCATCCGGGTTGCCTGTAAATTCATACAAACTTCCAAAACCTCGTTTTGACAGGCACCCCCTAACATGCACCTTTGCTGGGTGTTTAACAGTGCGTACCAATAATTTGTTGCTGGAGGTTGACCAAGCACGAGATGTTATACTCGATGCCCAAAAAGAAGCTTCGTCTGAAAAGACTACGTGGTCCCAATCACGGTCAAGATTTTCCTGCGCCCACGCCATTCTTTTTTTAAAGTGAGTCTCGGAGAGAAGAGGTTTTTCGATAGTGCTCCTGTATTTCACTTCCGATTCCGCCAGTCGATTTCTTATGGTATTGGGAGATATATAAAGCCCATTTTCTTTCAGTTTTTCTTGAGCTGAACGTAGAGATAACCGATTTTTTTTTAAACATTTGAACGATGCGTTTGTCTTCGGCGGGAGTCGCCTTTTTCATTTTCCCTCTTTCTAGCAGGTCATCAACGCTCCGGGTTTCAGAATATCGTTTCACCTACTTGCTCACGAATGGTCTTGACTTCCGCATGTATTTGGCAGCTTGAGAATGCGACATTTTTTACCCTTTTGGGTGCAAGCAAAGAAACACTGCTTCATGTCGTGACGCGACGGCGGCACTCATGGCGAATAACGTGTCGTCAACTCGGCGCATGAGCACAGACTCCTTTGTTTTGTGCTAAGCATTTTAGACAAAGAACCACTGAACGTGTGTCAGTTGTTTTTTTTAAATTTGGTTATGATTTTTGACGTAAAATGGCCGGCTACGCTCTTGTTGAACACACTGTAGGTATCCATACCAATATTATAAACGCGAAACTGTGCCTTTCTGTTACCTCTTCACGCCCAAACTACTAAACCGATTTTGCTGGGTATGGAGACGTGGTCTCGGGAAAGGGCTAGTTTTTATCGCGGAAAAATATACAGTTCTCGCGCGACAAACGAACTTTGGCGCAACCGAGTTGCGGACATCGTGTAGTTATAATATATTTTAAACAATTCATTGCAGGTATTTACCACACTAATTACACCTAATAATAAACTAATATTCAAAACTTTCGATATCAATCAGGAAAGCTATTAATATACCATTACCATCATAATCACAATTTGATTATACGTCCATTTTGTATCGCTATATTTAAATTTAATTTAACATTAATTTTCCATCGCTTTTCCTCAATTTCCCTACAACAAAATAGTCGTATCTTTGTATTCCATTGTAAACTATTATCGTTCTAAATATTTCCTTTTGTAATACAATATCAAGATGAAACGTCTCATATTTCCAGGTATTGTACCCAGATCTAGGTATTACAGCGAAATGAAATTCCGCTGAGAAATGTCTGAGTTAAGCCCGCCACACACCTTCGAATCAAACCGGCATGTTAACAACGTAGAGTGCCAATCAACGTTTTTTTTTTGTGGAAATTAGCATGACAGTCAGCACATAATATTTTATCAATTTCTCTACCTTTTCAGGGTTCCGTAGCCAAATGGCAAAAAACAGAACCCTTATAGATTCGTCATGTCTGTCTGTCTCTGTCGGTCCGTATGTCACAGCCACTTTTCTCCGAAACTATAAGAGCTATACTATTGAAACTTGGTAAGTGAAACTTTGTATCAAAATCTTAATGTGGTTCACAGACTACATCTACTTAGATGTAGTCTGTGAACCACTTTAAGATTTTGATACAAAAATTATTTAAAATTTTAGGGGTCCCCATAGGTTTATTATTATTATTGCTGCTGCGGAACCCTTCATGGGTGAGTCCAACTCGCACTTGGCCGGTTTTTTATTATTGTTATTTATTACAACAAATGACATGAAGAATCCATACTAACATTATGAATGCGAAAGTATGTTTGCTTGTGAAATACACTTAAGCCCAGGAAACGACGTAGAATACTTTTTCACAGACTTCCAAAAAGGATAAGGTTAAATGTTCGGCTGTGGATTTTATTTGTACGTTTAACAATTACTCCGCCGTTTGTGAAACGATTTTCAATTTTTTTTTTTGTTGTATAAGGTTTCACTCCAATTTGGTACCATGTTTACAAAATTGGTGAGCTGATGATGGGATCCATGAGTAATCGACGGAACTAAAAACTATTACTTAAATAATTCTGACCCTTTAGTAGTGCCTTTTTCAGAATTTGCCTAAACCTCAACTATTTCTGTATACAATCTTCATAATTTTGAAGTCCCAAAAATTGAAAATATTTTGTCTTATATTTCAATATTCTGAGCTGGTACGAACTTCAAAATAATGATGATTGTATATGTTGAGGTTTAGGCAAATTCTGAAAGAGGCACTTCTAAAGAGTAAGAATAGTTTAATACTTTTTAGTTCATTTAAGAATAGATAGTTAAGTAATGTTATTGTTTTCACTTGGAAGTCGGTTTTAATTTTTTTTTTAAATAATAATTAACGTGGAACAAACTTTATAGTTTATACACATTTTGTATGCAATGAAGATGCATCCAAAATTAGTTAACTAAAAGAGTATTCATAATAATTATTGATTAATTCAGTTTAAAAGTATAATCGAATGATTGGTATATTATGTTAAATTGATGTTTGAACGTGTGTAGTGAACTTAAACAGTATTACAGAAGGAAACTTTCGCGTTATCTCAAAGGTAAAGTTATGTAAATAGCTCGGGAACTTTTTAATTTGTTCCCTTTGTCTGTTTTTGCCTGATAAAAATACTTATGTGGAGTTTCATGTAGGTACATGGTACACGGTTGAATTTTTACCTTTTATTTCGTAGATTAAATATTAACCACAAGTTAAAATTTAGAAGGTTATCGAATGTGTAAGAATGCCTATACAAGGCATGACATTCTACGACATACTGTACTACATACTGTACATAAGTACTTAGGGTTTTATAGGGTTGTTACAGATTCGTAAGTGCAAAGAGTTTGTACGATACGAATATATGCAAATCTGGATATTTGATGAAAGTATTTTATACTCAATGAAATAGGTATGCCATGCCAGTATAAAGTGCAAATGAGTTGTCTAAAAAAGTTTTAGTTAAGTACTATATTAATTTAGTTTATTTTTGAAATTGAGTTTTAAAAACTACGAATAATAAAAACTAAGGAAACGTAACTCCCATACTTCAATCGTTTTGAATTTGGTTCTCAACGTTATTTTCGCACACAGAAATAATAATATGGCAATAGCTACGAAACTCTACATTCAAATTGACAAAATAAAGCCGTTGACAATAATTGTCACTTCTATAAAATACACAAAATCTTTGCATGTATTCGGGCCTCTTTTTGCATAAAGTATGCATGTATTCGGGTCACATTTTGTAGAATCGGAACAAATTTTTTGACACAGTTACTCTTCTTTAGTTTTTATTATTCGTAGTTTAAAAAGCTGAAACGTCAAAATTAAGTTCATTTTCATGAGTGATGAGAGTGACATCATTTGCACTTAGTAATTTTTGACAGCCCTAATTTCTAACGCGACAACTATGTCATCTAAATACCAGTCAGACTTGACACGATTCCAAGTTGATACACCTAAAAATCATTAATCGTACTTTAAAGTACAGACAGCTGAAACCGGCAGCTGCTAGCAATAAATATTTTATTGCAGTTTAATTCAATAACTCGCACATTACTGTCGTAGGCAATTATACTTTCGAGTTTCGGAAGTAATGTTCTCCATACACGTTCAAATGCTTTCATCGAAATATCAACATCAAATTATTGGCATTTTGTAAATAGATCCTTAGTTATACATTCAGACTTTTTCTTCCCTTGCTCACACAGCATTGCTTTAATATCAAACAACGGCTATCACGAATAGAGAGTCACATTTTTTTTAATGAAATAAGGGGGCAAACGAACAAACGGGTCACCTGATGGAAAGCAACTTCCGTCGCCCATGGACACTCGCAGCATCAGAAGAGCTGCAGGTGCGTTGCCGGCCTTTTAAGAGGATATAAGGGGAGGGTAGGCATGGGAAGGGAAGGGAATAGGGGAGGGTAGGGAAGGGAATAGGGTAGGGGATTGGGCCTCCGGCAAAACACAGCGCAAGCGCTGTTTTACGCCGGTTTTCTGTGAGAACGTGGTATTTCTCCGGTCGAGCCGGCCCATTCATGCCGAAGCATGGCTCTTCCATAGGTATTATACTGTATAATACCTATGATCTACGTCAGTTGAGCAACGAGCTATAGATCCCAGGAATTAAGATATAGTATAATTTTTAACCCAGAAAAATATACGGTTACTAAGTGAAGAATGAATTAAAATGAATTTCGGCACATAGAACTTGCGGGCTTCATCTAGCACTGTATAAAAATGAAACTCGGTCGTCGGTACATATAATGAACAAAATGAAGTAGGATACATGAATTTCATGTTCACAATGGTTGCAACAACAATGCGTCTAGACTTTCATTTGCGGTAGTCCATACACAACATCCTATTTCATTTTTCCAGTAAAGCCTAGGATAGGAGGTTGGAGCCCGTATTGTGATCAAAAGCTTGTGCCAAGCGGGATCCGCCTGTAATCATATTATTATTAAGGGCGAAGCCAAACGAGCGTAATTTGTGAGTTGTGAGTCGCAGAATTTCTGCCGGGCAGAATTCTGCTGCATTCAGATTCATACAAAAGTCCTGTTTGATTCACACGAGCTTAATTTTGTGAGTCATGATTTGTATGAAAAGATATTTACGCGACAGAAATTCTGCGACTCACAAATTACGCTCGTTTGGCTTCACCCTTAAGCTCTCACACTTTCGGCGACAGTGACCAGTTTTAGTAAAACTAGGCCAGCTACGCAATAGCTTTATAGTGCCTAAGTGTGTGCGTAGTACACAAGAGAAACCATCTATGCGGGCACAGTGGACATATTTATTAAATATTAATATTATAGCGTATAAATATGTCGGACTTGTGACGTCATTTTCGCAAACGGCAAACCAACAGGCGTTTGACGGCATCGCTCAACATCTGCTGTCTGTCAAAAGTTTTGTGAACAGTTTGACGACAGCAGAAACAGAAGCAGATATCCGTCCATGTCCATGGAAAGTGTTTTCATGAAGTGAGAGTATCTCAATTTGCAATGCACGTACGTCTAACGACATAAATACATAGAAATTGTCGGGAAAGTTGAAACATTGGCATTCTGAGCAAAAGGATGCAGCAATCTTAAAATGCTACACTATTGTGACCTAAGAGCCGGACCTTCGCCATTTTTTATAAGCTGAAGGTTTTTCTGTGCATGTCCTCTGTAGAGGTAAGAACGACCAGCTGGCCGATTCTGTATCGTACATTTGTGAGTTAATAACTGAGTTAGTAACGAAACGGAGGAGTGAGTAACCGAAAGTGCCACTTTTTGTATTCACTTGCATATAAAAGTGAGACTTTCCGTTGCTCACTCCTCCGTTTCGTTACTAACTCAGTGATTAACTCACAAATGTACGATACAGAATCGGCCAGAACTATAAACTTTGAGTTGCGTTTACTTTAGGAGGTATCAAGTGGAAAAGGTGTACCTTGTGTTAGGTGACCTTCGTAAGTTTGAAGTAGGTCTCAAATTATTAGATGGCAATTTAGGTATAAATAATCTACGTCAATAGCAATAAAATTTCAAGTAGCTTTGTTATTGCTCACATAATGCGATGTAACAGTGGGCTGTGGTAGGCCACGAAGCGACAGGCGAACATAAATATTTTCACGAGGCGCGACGTCGTGCCTTTAATTATGTATGAACTTTGAACTTCCAGTAACTACCTAACTATTCTGGGTAAAGTAGAACTTATAAATAATAACAATTCATCGACGCCGATTTCGGCGACTCAGCCTACAGAGGGCTGAGCATAGCTTCTTACAGACTACTCTATAATATAAGCATATAAGCTATGAGCTATAAACTATATGCTTTAAATGCTATAATATTAAAGTGTAGTCTACAAGCAGCTTCAAAATTTCCTGTAGACAGTTAGGATTCAAAAGTTTTTAACAGCTTCTTTATTAGTTTGGTATTCGATAACTACCTAGTCTACACGGTATCGTGTCTACCCTTTAGATTTACTGTGATATTATACGATTCTACTTTTGTAGTCTCTTCTTGGCGGTTAAGGGTTATTTAACGTTATATTGTATCCTATGTTAGACCATAATGGGGTGTAAGAGTACGGCTACACTATTCTGGCATCAGTTAGATCCATCAGTCTCAGACTGACGCCAGAATAATGGCCGGAATGTACATAATTAAAAATCAGTTCGTCTATCACACGGTTACACGATCATTATTCCGTCAGTCTGGATCAGACTGGTGGACTGAACTGAATGTCAGACTGATCACTGACCGTGTAACCGCACTCTAACAGATTACAGATATTATAATAAATCGTAGCCATAAGCCAACCACGTTCATGCTACTAATAGACCAGGAATATCTCTTATGGTCTACCGGTGCGATCATTCCACTTGACACCACCAAAACGACACCACTGGTGGTATCATAAGGAATCTCTAGTCCATAATATGACACCACCAACTATTAGTAATGTTACATAGTTGCTTAGTTGTTGATATGAAAACTCCAAATAAGTTGAAGCTGTTTTTATATTATTTGTCACTCAAATGGTCATCTTGACATCACTAGGGTGGTGTCATATGGACTAGAGATACCATATGACACAACCGGTGATGTCGTTTTGGTGGTGTCAAGTGGAATAATCGCACCGGTAGACCTAAAATTGTCATGGCGGTGATGGGCTGAACCTCGATCATCACTCACCATTCCCACAGATGCACCAGACAATCGAACATGACGCAGCCATGCTCGTTCATGCAGGACGCTGCCGCCGGTGGAGCCATCGTAAGCCGGTCCTTGTCAGACCCGTACAGCAGTTCCATCACTCATAACATCTGCAAAAAGAAACAGTTTCATGAGACATAGAGAAAACTTCGTGAGAAATTAAGGAGAAAAGAGACACGTATAGTTTGATCAGTCCTCATGAAACCGTCATTGACATTAACATTTTAGAAAAGCTGCAAAGTCCTTTTCAGACCCGTACAGCAATTCCATCAGTCCTAAAAGAACCATCGATGTATTTTTTAAATTAGCTGCAGAGTCATTGTCAATAGCAGTTAACTTATAACAACTGGAAAGAGAAAGAGTTTCATAAGACGTCATGACATCACATCACCACAGTATAGCAATATGACATATCCTATTGCTATACTGTGACATCACTTACAATAACATTTTTTTCCCTGAGACTGGTATTATAGCGTGTCAATTTTTCTGTCTATTTCTTCGTAGACTTGAGGCAGAGACACAGCTAAGCAACAAAAGTCGGCCATTTGTAAAGAAGAAGAAGAACAACAAAAAAATGTTGGTATTTGATCAGATATGTCTGAGCTTAACTATAAACAACTTGTAGTAGGGCAATTGCTATCAGACAATCCGACTGCTCATTTGCAACATATCCAGAACTGGATATTATATTTAACTTTGTTGGCTTAGAAATTAGTTTTTCGCGCCCCAAACTCTCTCTGACGCAATAAAACTATCCTTTGACCTTCCCCGGAATATACATTATCTCTATAGCAAATTACATCCAAATCTTTTAGGGAAAACGTAAGGCAACAGACCGACAAGCTTTCGTATTCTCAAGCTTCTCGCATATTGCGAGATACCTTACCAGAGAGAAAAGGCCAATTATAACATACAGGTTATGCAATGGAAAGTGTTGCTAATAGGTGATATTTATTTTACCAAAACGGTAGTATTATGTTCTCATGGTTGTTTATATTTGCTTTGTAGTTTTAGCGTCTGGCATACGTTTTAGTGGTATCTTCACTGTGTTATATAACCACAATATAACAGAGAAAAAGATGATGCTTGATGCTTGAGATGTTTTTCCTAAGCTCGATTTATGATATTACTAGCGACCCGCCCCGGCGTCGCAGGGTATAAAATATATAGCCACGGAAAAAAATATTAAAATCGATAGCCTATGATCCTTCACGTGGTCTACTTCTTATCTGTGCCAAATTACATAAAAATTGCTCTAGTAGTTCGCGAGATAAGCCGTTTTAAATAATTTCTCCCGTTTTTTCCACATACTCCTATTAGTCTTAGCGTGATAAAATATAGCCTATAGCCTTCCTCAATAAATGGGCTATCTAACACTGAAAGAATCGTCAAAATCCGTTGCGTAGTTTTAAATATTTAAGGGAACAAAGGGACATGAGGGAAAAAAGCGACTTTGTTTTATAATATGTAGGTATAGATGCTTCCAAACAGCTCGTTTTCGCGTATCGCGTTATACGTAAACTCTTCGTTGCACGTAAATTCGTTTAAATATCGAGTGTATCCAAGGCAGACCTAAAAATATTTTAATAGGGCTATGTAAAACAATGTATAGTCGAGATCTTGGGCTGTCGCATGACCATGACATAAACTGAAAAAATAACATAGGTCTGCGGTCTGCCTAAATACCAAATTGCATGAAAATCGGGTTAAAAAGACAAACAGATTTTCGGATTCACGATGTTATAAAGTTTAGTACAGATTATAATTATCTTTCCCTTTACCTACTAATTCGACTATAGACGATAGCAATATTCCTGTAACTTACTGCAGTAGTTTTGTGGTGAGAATTGAGATATTTGCGGTTGAGTTACAGTTTCAACGGTTTTGGGTACGAACTTTAATCATTTCTCCGTTTCATTCCGGATTGCAAATACGAATAAATAAAATATAGTTGCCTTCTTAGGAATAAAATATTAGATTGGTTTTTGAGCCTGAAACCACAAAAAATGGAATAACATACGGCAAAAAACTATTGGTTTACTTAATTTCTCGTCCTTGATATAAAATTAAAATTTAAGTAAGTATAGAAAACTTTTTGAGTTAGTTGCCAATGGCCCGGGGCAATGCATTTAGTACATTGCATCGTCTCTAAATAATCGACCAAGTGCGAGTCGGACTCGCGCACGAAGGGTTCCGTACCACTATAGAGCAAAATAGGAAAAAGTTGTGTTTTTAGTATGGGAGCCCTCCTAGTATTTGTTGTTATAGCTGCAACAGATATACATAATCTGTAAAAATTTCAACTCTCTAGCTATTACCGTTCTTGAGTTACAGCAGACAACGAAGTCTCAGTACCTAATAGGGTCCCGTTTTTACCCTTTGGGTACGGAACCCTAAAAATGATTCATAAGTAGATAACAAACCTACGTTATTTGATCGGGTTATGTAACCCAACCAAATTATGTTGCTCTGCCATCTACCAATGACACAGAATATATATTAGTAGTACCAACCAATGAATCAATCTCTCCGATAGTACAAAGCTATAAACGCTTTTATTTACATCAAAAATAATAATAATAATATCTATGGACGCTTCACACCACGTCAGTCTGGCCCCGTGCTAAGTACCTAAAGGACTTGTGTTACAGGTACCAGACAACGGAAATATATTTAATACTTTTATACTATACATATATTTAAGATTTTTATTATATCATACACATATTTAATACACATCCAGACCCGGGAACATTGAAAACTTTTTGTTCCGTCGGCGGGATTCGAACCCGCGACCCCCGGCTTGAGCTACCAACGCGGTCACCACTGAGCCACAGAGGTCGTCAAAAAGAGACGATACTATTGCAATGTCGCGTTAGCATCGCCACAAACACCGCAAAGGTATTTCACATAGAACCACAATAATATAATTGATTAGTTCAAGTAGTTACTTCTCTATCTACCGTTATGGTATAACCTAGTGACCTAAAGACCTAAGGGCTCACAATTTTATAAAGCTCTTACCTCTTTGTACCTTGGGAATGCTGGAAATAGCAATAACATTGTTTAAAAGTGCACTTATAGTCGACGTTGAACTCTACAACGGGCGTGACAAAATTGCTTGAGAATTTCACCCTTCATGAGAGAAAAAAGGATTCGTGCATAGTTATCCTGGATACTAAAATTGTATTTGTCTATCTGTTACCTCTATCCGCTTTGCCCACTGAACCGATTTTGATGGGCATTAACTTAGTTTAAGACTGGACGGGAATCGATGGAATTTACTGTATCAGGCTGACAGTTTCGTACTGAGGCGCATAGACTAAATAATTATTAGCTGTGTCAAATCTACATAAACTAGCTAAAAGCCGAGCTTTGTGAGGGCTCGCGTCGTCACACCTTGAATGACTGATGATGACACATCTACATAATATTATAAATTAAAATGTTAAAGCACAAATCAATAGGACTGATAGATTTTCCGTAAAGTGTACCACAAAATATTCAGGTTGTGGGGTATACTAGGGCTCGCTTCGCTCGCCCTGATAAAATCAAATTTCAATAGTGCTAGTCTCGCTACAAGTCGAACCGACTTGGCTAATTTTAGTCTCAAAATATTCGTGAAGTCCAGGGAAGTTCAGTAATAACTAAATTTCAATTATAGAAATGTAACTAGATATTCAACATAGGTTGCATCAAAAAGAACTATTCAACATGCTGAGCACAGCAAAGTTCTTTGAAATGTTAATCTGATAGTGAGGAGTGTGCACTATCGCTTTTACAGTTACTGGCTATTTTTGGGAAATCGATTTTAAAGTATGTCTTTGTTATTTGGAAGTTAAGAGTTGGAAAATATACTCATTATAAATGCGAAAGTGTGCTCTTCACGCCCAAACTGCTGAGCCGATTTTGCTGCTATACTTTAGAGTCCCGAAAAAGGACATAGGATACTTTTTATCCCAAAAAATGTACGGTTCTGCTGCGATAGAATAATTTTGGCGCAACGGAGTTTAACGGGTTAGCCATTATAATTGACAATACTAATTCCAAAAACGATAATAAAATTAAAATACAAACCTTTTAAGAAATCGTCTTGAAATCCCCAATCCCCCTATCGTAATAAATATTCCTCTACAATTACATTCTGAAACAAGAACCGCCCGTAGTAGGTCAGACTAGCTCTCAATATTTAAAACCTAATAAAACTAAGCCAGGCATAAAAATAGGAGATTAAAGCTGTTTCCTCGGTACAGCTTTTACGAGGTGCGCTTTAATAGCATACTTGTTTCTTACTAGTTTGGGATATGGTTTCTTACTGGTTTTTGATGGTTTGGGTAGTAGACTGAGACCTTTATACCACATGGTGAAAATTCATATTCGTACTTCCATACCTACTAATATTGTAAACACGAAAGTTTGTCTTTTATACCTATCACGCCAAAATGTCTGAACGGATTCTGCTAACATTTGGTATGGATGGATATATGTATAGATATCCCGGGAAAGGGCATGGGAACCATCCATTTTACCCCGAAAATGTACGGTTACCGCGCGAGAAACGAATTTTGGCGCGACGGAGTTGCGAACGTCATCTTACATCTAGTATAATAAATACTAGCTATTTGACCGAGCTTTGCTCGGTATTCGATAAAACACGAATAAAATTACATTTTCTAAAAATGATCGATTTATCGCCCCCGAAACCCCCTATATACTAAATTTCTTGAAAATCGTTGGAGCCGATTCCGAGATTCAATACAAGAATTGCTCGTTTAAAGATATAAGATTATGTACGCTTGAGGGAACCATAGGTACATGTTTCCGATTATGGGATTTATGTATTATTTCTATTAATTTATAAACTCATCAAAAATATTGAACCAAACCCATACATATTTAATATCAGTATGTGTGTCACGGGCACAGGATAATTATAATGGAACAAAGCTAATTTATAAATGGACATGGAAAATGGATGCCTAAAATTATTATTTTCTATATGATATAATAATCACACTTCAAGTTTTAACCTCATAAGTCATAATCTAGCGATATTGGCCATCGTATGAAATAACTAAGGTGTCAGGAATTTTCTAGCACTGTAATATGTAAGCGGGCCCCTAGACGATCAATCTTATTGTGCAATATCACGTATTGTGCAATATTATTGACCGTCTAGGGTTTATATTGATCGCGCCCACCTTTCAATCTTATTGTCAAGTAAATTGTTAAATAATATTGTTCACAGATATTGCACTATAAAATTGATCGTCTAGGGGCCCACTCAGAATATAAAATTCATCTTATTTTCTTTGATTTAAAAGAAACTCAAAAAAGATTTTTTTTTTATTTTAGGTCTAGGTTATCTTTTTTGTGTAAGGTCCAGGCAACTACTGCTTTTGCCCTCCCCTAAATACGATCCTGAAAGTTGCAACTAGGGAAGAAAATCTCGTAACTTCATTATAGGTGACAAGCGGCCACTCCACAGTGCTCGCTCGAGCCAACACGCTAATTTGAGGACACCCCGAGTGTCCTACTTTGAGCACAGCTTACTTTGCTGTAAGTTTTAGCTTTAAAGTATATGAAACTAGATGAACTCTGTTGCACCGAATAATATTGCGTGGGAACCGTACACACATTTTTCCGCGACAAAATCTGCCATCTATAATTTCCTGCCCTATCACAGACATAGCTCAAGATAGATACCGCATACGTCCCTGTATTTGTATGAAAACAAGCATGCCCCTTTCTTCGTACCTACTGTGACGTACCGATGATAAGAAACGTGTCCATTATCTAGACCAACGTTTCTGTCCGAATTTCTAGCACTATACGGCACAATTAGGCATTTTTTCAATTCGATTGACGTCCGATTCCGATAACGGTGGAGCGCAGACTAAAGAAAAGACTTTCGAAAGACGAGCATTGCTCGTCGTTTGGGAATGCGATATGACACGCATATCATATCGCGTTCCCAAACGATGTGTATGTACTTTGAAAAGTACATACACATGCGGATCTATCTTGATCTATGTCTATGTGTCCTATCATATTATTCCCTATTCCAGTGGTAAACCACCGTGGCTCTTGACTCCGAGGTGGTGGGTTCTATTCCCGCGTTGGAAACATGACTTTTTCCAAGTTTGGACTGATTGTCTGATAAGTAAGATGATCCATGCGTCGGATGGGGATGTAAAAAAGTGGATCCTGCGCCTGTTCTCTCGCCAGTCGTGTCGGTCGTCCGTCCCACTGGCTTATGATAGTAAAGGAATAGAGAGTGTACTGCCAGTGCCGTAAATGGGGCGGTGCCACCGGTGCCCAGGCACACGGCGTAGACTCTGGGGGGGCGCAAAAATCGCCAGACCAGGCAGGACTATTATTTTTTCGCTTTGCTCCCGATAAGTTCCCACTGCGCCCCTAGTGCTGCACAGTGTGGGTGGTATAACTGGCGAAAGGCTTACTTGATTTCAGACGGCTCGCCTGCTTGTTTGCCCATATCAGTTCTTTAAAAAAAAAGTATGTTTTCCAAAATTTTTGTATATTATAATAATTGGTGTACCAACAGTCAACACCATGTTTTATTTTATCATCCTGAATGAAATGAAACAGGCCTATACAATATACATAGCATTATTGCTCTGGGTACCTATAATAATACTTATCTAAAAAAAACAAGGGCGCACTTGCACAGGGCGCAAAAAGGGCTATTTACGGCACTGTGTACTGCGCACACACTTCGGTACTATAAAATTACTGCTTCGTAACTGGCCTGGCTTCAGTGAAACCGGTCACCTTCACTGAAACCGGTGTGGGACTTGGAGTATTAGTATATTTTGTTACAAAAGATGAAACAATTGACCAAATAACTAAGAACAATCATAATAATTGGCTATACTTTTACCGTTACGAGTGCGTGGTTATGGTCACCGTTATCAGCAGAGAAAGTGTCCCTTCCAGATACACAGCTACCTTAGCACTGGTAGAGTAACCATGATTCACTAGAAAAAAAATAAGATGACGTCCGCAACCGCCCGTTGCGCCAACATTCGTTTTTGACGTGGGAGAGCCATGCTTCGGCACGAATGGGCCGGCTCGACCGGAGAAATACCACGTCCTCACAGAAAACCGGCGTGAAACAGCGCTTCCGCTGTGTTTCGCCGAGTAAGTGAGTTTACCGGAGGCCCAATCCCCTACCCTTTTCCTTTCCCTACCTTCCCCTATTCCCTTCCGTACCCTCCCCTATTCCCTTCCCTACCCTCCCCTATTACCCCTTAGAAGGCCGACAACGCACCTGCAGCTCTTCTGATGATGCGAGTGTCCATGGGCGACGGAAGTTGCTTTCCATCAGGTGACCCGTTTGCTCGCTTGCCCCCTTATTTCATAAAAAAAAAAAAAAAAAAAAACTCGCGAGAACCGTACATTTTCCCGGGTTAAAAAGTATCCTATGTCCTTTCCCGGGATTCAAAGTATCCCCATACCAAATATCAGAAAAATTAGTTTGTGCGTGATGAGGTAATAGACAGACAGACACACTTTCGCAAAGAGTATTAATGTTAATAGTTAGTCATTTCATGATTCATCCATATACGTCTTCAACTATAAGCCGATGCAAACAATTTTCTTTATAATTAGTATTTCTAGACATGCCTAAACCATAAGGCACAAACATGTTACCCGCGTTTACCGATGTCGGCAAACAGCTTTCAAACGCTTGAAGAGTTCAGTCCTCACTTTCACACTTCATCTTGACTTGAGTGAAGAAAATCTCAAACATGTACGAGTTTTCTCGTTATGATGATGCAATTATCCATCTATACATCTATACATATAAATAAAATTGGAGTGTCTGTTTGTAATATTGAAAGAACCGTTTTTTACTACATGCATATGAATGTATATAGGGTACAGACACCAAAACATTTTTCTGTTTGTTCCGGCTAATCTCTGAAATGGCTGGAGCGATTCTGACGGGACTTTTTTAAGCACATAGCTGATGTAGTAAGGAAGAACTTAGGCTACTTTTTAACCGACTTCCGAAAAGGAGGAAGATATATTTCACTTTTTTTATAAAGGAACCCTCAAAAGGGGATTTTTTTCTCTTTTTATTATCTTTCTTATCACATTTTGCTGACGCGGACGAAGTCGCGGGCAACAGCTGTCTCCAGGCTGTAACTCAAGAATGGTAATAGCTAGAGAGTTTACATTTTCACAGATTATGTATATCTGTTGCCGCTATAACAACAAATACTAAAAAAAAAGATTTGCACGACTAATGTCCAAAATACCATGATGTCAAGTTAGAAAAATGACCATTTAGAATAAAGTCCAATCATAAAAATGTCCAATGATAAAAAAGACCAATTATACAATTGACCAATTATAAAAATGTCCAATCTAATGGCTGGTTTACAAGTGTTAATTGATAAGTATTTGTTGTGAAATACGGTTGTAGGGTGCAAAAATTCCCAATATCGGATTCGTGAATTAACGTTTTATTCGTTTCTGAGACGGAATTGGGAAACGTATCGAAATCAACATGCCGATTATTAATCATGCTTAAATCTAAATCTCGCATGAATATTTATAAAATATCACGTTGGATATTTATAAAATAGCTTGTTTTATCACATGAGAAAATCGCCCGTGAGTTTCCGCCGTCAACCGACCCGCGGCGTTGCCGTAGCTTAGCAACGATATCCAAGAGGCCTAAAAGTGTCATCGCGAGTAAATGTTTTTGTCTATTTTGTTATTCTGTTTGGAAAAATAAAATTTCATTTCAATTAAGCTAGTAGCAAGTTAAAATTTAGTTAAGTACTAAACAAGGAAATTAAAATTTTGACTATTTTCTGTTATAGTTGGCGGGCGGGGCTTGTCACTTGACACATTTCGGGCAGACACTTCAAATTAAGTTAAAATTTAGTTACTTCTTATCATAGACATAATATATACTGTCGTAATATTATGTCTATGCTTCTTATCAACTTAAAACGTGTAAACCAGCAATAAGGGCAGTTTTTCGGTTAGTGTTTGAAAGTATTTAAAACAGCGAGCTTTCGTTTAAAATCAACTTTTAATTAAAAATACAAATATAGCGGTTTGACAAACTAAATAACTTATCTAGCGGACAAAGCCTATAACAAAATGTTCCTCTTTCAAACTAAAGTTCTAAACGGATATAAGACGATAATGGCATTATGATACATAATTAGTACGACTAATACAATTTTGAAAATATCATCTTTCGGATAAATTGCAGTGGCGTCAATAAACCCTCGTGAAGTTTCTTCAAATAAATTTCATATTTTTTATCGTACATAATGTCCGAGTTTCTTCTATTTTTTTTTTGATGAATAAAATAAACTGTTTTTAATTTTATAATCGTACCAAGTTGCTTGCTTCATAATTTTTTGTAAAAAATTAAAAAAATTCGGATGTCTAGGTATTTTTGCAGCAAGCCGTCTATGCCAACCTTCCAGAAGGTTTGTAGTTAGAGATGGGCACGTACCTGGGTATTTACCCATCTACCCGGTATTTACCCTCACGTACCCGGTAAATACCCGTATCTACCCAAAAGGGCGGGTAGATAAAATTCAATACTTAAGTCACAACCACCTCAAGAACGGTAATAGCTAGAGCTTTGAAATTTTCACAGATTGTGTATATCCGTTGCCACTATAAAAACAAATACTAAAAGCAAAATAAAATTAATATTTAAGGGGGGCTCCCATACAACAAACGTGTTTTTTTTGGCCTTTTCTGCTATTTTATCAATAATAGCAAAATGTAGGTACTTGATTTTTTACACAGTCTTTAGTTAATGTTAACTTTAATATTTAATAATAATATTAATATAAAATAAAAAAATTAAGAGGGGCTGCCATACAAAAAACACAAATTTTGTCCTAATTTTTCTCTATAATGGTACGGAACCCTTCGTGCGCGAGTCCGACTCGTACTTGGCCGATTTTTTTTATTTACATTCTATTATTTTATTAATAATTTAAAATATTTGAAAAACCTTTAAAATATTTAAAAAAATTATTAGAAAAAATATTAGAAGACCCTTGAAAATTACTTTTAAAATAGACAATGTATAAGTACCTGGTTAAAGAAATTATATAAAAAAATATGTAGGTATAATTTTTTATTATTTATACATATAACACGTCCTATCTTATATAAAATCTGATTTGCTTTGATTTGCTTCTGATTTTTTTAACTTCTCATTCTGCTAGCGATCTGACTTCTAGACATTGAACTAGTCGTTTTGAATTTCTTCTTTGTATGGCACGCATCCATTGATGCGTCTATATATTTACTATTTATCTTTATTTACAGAAGATTTTGTGGGGCTCGTCTTTTTAATCTTTTGAATGTTTGGTTTGATAGAGTTTTTATCAATTTTTTTGCCAATATATTGGGATGTCATTTTATCCTTTTACAATAGTTTTGAAGGGAGTTTTTAATGTTCTCTTTGACATACTTGATTTTTAGATCATTGTAGGTTTGGCTATTCGTAACATAATATGGGGCTCCAGTTATTGAACGCAGGGTTTTATATTGGAATCGTTGTAGAATTTCTGTGTTAATGTGGAGGTTGTGCCCCACAACTGCATCCCATAGGTCCAGATGGGTTTGAGTATGCTTTTATACAAAATAAGTTTATTTTATCAGCCAGTAAAGCTTTCGTAGCTGCTTGTCAAAAGCCTTTCTTTTGTTCCATATATGTGTTCTCCATGTTAATCGCCTGTCGAGATAAAGTCCTAGGTATCTAACATCGTTTGACTGTGGTATTTTTATCCGATTAAGTTCTACTTCTGGACATGTTTCGTGTCTTAATGTGAAAGTTACATGGACAGATTTATTCTCATTGGCTTTTGTCCTCCAATCTTTTAACGACTATGATATTTCGATTAAGGTTCTTTGCAATTTTGCCGATGCTCCATGGGCTGTTTGGTCTACTGCGAGGATTGCTGTGTCATCTGCGTATGTATATGTCAGAGCTTCATCAGTACTTAGAAGGTCTAATGTGTTTAGAAGGTAGAGATAAGGGCCCAATATACTGCCTTGCGGCACTCCTGCTTCGATTTCATGGAGACATGTGACACTATCTTCGTACTCAACATAGAAATATCTATTGCTGAGGTATGCGTTTATAAAGAGGTAGAAGTTTAAGGGTGGCTTTTTACGAACTTTATACAACAGTCCAAGATGCCATAATCGATCAAAGGCCTGTGATATGTCCAGAAAAATAGTAAGATTTGCTTTCAAAAGCTTTTTGAATTTCTTCTACCAGTCTGTGTACCTGCTCCACGGTCCCATGCGCTTGGCTTGCCCGAATTGGTGATCGGATAACAGTTTACTCGCTCTGATTTCTGGCATCATGCGTTTCAGGAAGAGTATTTCTAAGACCTTGGAGGGCACTGGCAGAAGACTTATAGGCCGGTGAGATTTTTCATCCTATGGATCTTTTCCGGGTTTGGGGATTAATATTATAATCTCTACTTTACATTGCGGGGGGACAATTTTTTTTTAAATACACGCGGATTTGTGTGAGATATTTGATTCTACTTTCTGGTAGCTCTTTTAGTATTTTTGGTGAAATGTTTACGCCAATTTTCATGCTGGGGAAGATTGTTAAAGAGGTTCCCTTAAACGAGGATATACCATTGGTGACTTTTTTGTGGTGAACGCGCTGACTTGTGTTTTGGTGTGGTTAAATTAGACTGAGTTACGTCTACCCCATTCCACCCCGAGAAATATGCGAGAAGTCACATTATCTGTACTATCATCTGCATAGCAATGAATGCCGTTGGTCTGTAACATGTCATTGATATTCTGTATGAATAGGGTAGGCGATAGCACACAGCCCTGAGGGATACCAGCGTCAACAGATAGAGTATCAGAGCATTCACCATCAACTACGACTGCTAAGAAACTTGTGACCCTCTTGCATTATTTCTTGGATGTATGGAATCTTGGATAATAGTGAAATTGTATATTATATCCAAACTGACAGCTAATACCCATAGTTTCAATCGCCTGAGCCAACGATGAGTTAGGTACGCCAAGAGAGGCGAGCCGAGCCTTAGTAATCCCTGAGCGTCCAAGTGTCGAAAGGGGTTGGCTATTGATGATGGACTCCATCATCTTCGAGAAGGTTATAGCGATTGATCTGCTGTTGGAAGAATTGGAACGGTCACATTTTTTAAGTATCGGGTTCTCAAAAAGCTGTCTTTCAAGAAGCCGAAACTATGTGAGTAGGATAGTTGAGCCAAAAAAGACGCGTAAAGACCGGAGCCAACTCTGGAGCACTCACTGGAGCTACTTGCACTGAGCGCTGATAAAACCGAATATCCGACATGACGCTCATACTTCGTTACCATAACCAACCATACCGGTTGGCGGTTTCCGCCCTCATCATAAAGGGTCGAGTTGGACGACATGAGGACATGTCATAAGATCGGCATTCTCTTTTGCGTGTTGAAGGAAACATAGTGCAAGCGCTGTTTCACGCCGGTTTTTTCGGAGTCGACCCATTCGTACCGAAGAATTGCTCTCCCACGGTTAAAAGGGATTTTTTTTCTTTTAAGTAACGCACAGGCCAAGAACTTTTTATATTTGATCATTAGTTGCGTTTATACAAAAACAGTACTCATTTACATAATACATTAATTTGCATGTACAAAATATATATGTGTCAAGACTGTAAAGGTGCCTCTTCACAATTGACCATACTGGCCCAATACTAACCATCGCCATTGTGTAAACGGAGTAATGGTGTATGATGGCGGACGATTTTCAGGCGTGGCGGGCAATGGCGTGGCCTGCAGTGGGTCATCGTGACATTGTGTACTGGTTATATAGGAGACAAGATTTTGCACACGTGTTCCTCTAATAAAGTAGGCATCCACTATAATTGTATTTCACAAAATTCTTACCTCAAAGAGGTTTTATACCTTGAGGTTGCAATAGTATAGGCTCAAGGTTAGTTAGTGGAACCTTATAATTTCTTAGACACAATTACACAACAATATTTCGTATTAAGTGCCTACAATTACCAACAAATATTAAATTACGAGAACCTATGTATATTAGAATTTTTCAAAGTTTAGCCTAAAGGAGGGATGAATGTTTTGAAATTTCGCACGCGTGTTTCCCTTAACGATGAAGGCGTCCACTAAGACGATTTAATCAATTCCCAAAACTTTATCACCATTAAAAGGCAGTATACTTTAAAGAATATTAATATCACACATGCAAAACCAAAATTTAGGAAAAAAGTTCAAAAACACAGCGTGACATGCGGCCGAAATTCATGAAAAACATGGATTTGTATTGCAAACATACATTAGTTTAAGACTTAAAGGGGCTTATTCGAACAGTTACGAACTAGTGACCAAATTTGCATTATTTAATGGAGGTTTTACTAATGATTTACTAAAAAAAATATGTGAAAACGTACGCTGAATTATAAATACCCACCATTTTTGGGTATTTACCCAATCTACCCGGTAAATACCCAATCTACCCGGTAAATACCCAGGTGGGTAGATTGGGTATTTACCCATCGCCCATCTCTATTTGTAGTACGATGTTTTGTTTCTGAACAGCTTAGCGTCTCCATGGAGATTTTTTGTAACCACTGTTTTTCAAAATATTTTTTAAATAATGTCATTTCGGGGCTTTCTGAACTGATTTCCAATATAGATAGCCAAGTACTTTTAATACAATTGCCGGGTAAAAGCGGCAGATTCGAGACCATCCTTACAATTTTTCTGTTTTCAGCTGTAGTGTCCATTCCAATTGCTTTCGCTTTCTTCTTAATCGCTTTTTTAAAATGAAAAAAACATCCATAAACATTAGCATCAGGATATACTTTTCTGGCTGCATTCATAATAGCGATTTCGTAGTCACTTTTTAGAGATTCAATTTTGACCCCAAGATGCTCTTTGATTAGTTCAAAGAAACGTATATATGTCTCTTCGTTTTTATTGGGGAGCAATCCAAAAATAACAGCCACTACGTTATTAGTCCTTTCATTCGAGCCTAAGTCCAGATGCATGCTAACAAGCTGGTAAAACGGGGATGGGCATGTTTTGAATGTACCATCTATTAAGAAAAATCCCGGTTTTTTTAAAACCTTTCTTGCAGTCTTTGAAGCAAATATTAAAATTTTGTCATCGTCGCCATCATTGCATACCAAAAAAGTGCTAGCTACAACATCCGGTACTTGTACTTCGGAAATATTGGAGTATTGTAGGTGCTCGCTGTTCAAGTGTCTTTTTCTACGCTTATATAAACCATCTTGCACTTCCTTCAAGTCCGGCAAGAAATCTACACACACTGGCAAAATTAGCGGAACATAGGTAAAAAGGGCCAAAACTTGAACTCAAGTGGGTCGGGCTGTCTGAAAGCCTTTTTTATAGCTTCTAAGCTCATTCAAGAAATAAAATATTGAACAAAACTGGCAAGTTGACAGGTTTTTATAGCAATTATGCCCTAATAAGTGTTTTTCGATTATTGACATTGTAAGTGTTCCTGATAAGAATGGCGTTTTAGCGGGGTGCAAGGTGTGCTCAGCTCATTTGATTGTTTGGTTTTTGGAAGAACACATTGCTTAGATACAAAACTAGTGATTTCCCAGCATCTGCGACAACTAGAGTTGTAACCACGATAGAGAAAGGTCACACCTACCGTTCGGTCAGTCAGGCCTTACGTGTGTCGGCTTCCGTGGTTCATCGTAACTTTCAACGCTTCAGAGAGACTGGATCTTACGTTCGGAGACGAGAATAAGGCAGATATCGGGTGACAATGGTTCAGGATGACCATTTTGTAAGGAAACAAAACTTAAGAAATCGACCTCAAACTGCTATGCAGACACGAAACCTGTCGGAACAGGTCCAAGATGAACGTGTAAGTGATTGTACAGTAAGAAGAAGATTCAAAGAAGTTAAATTAAACTCAAAAGTGCCAGCAAGGGCACCAAAACTTGAGACAGGACACCGAAGAGCCAGGCTAAGATTTGCGCGTGAACATCAAAATTAGACAAGCGAGTGAAATCTTGTGCTGTACAGTGATGGGAGCAAATTCTGTGTGCATTGTATTGACAGGCGATAAAGAATGTGGATAAATCATAAGGAAAGCTACAGGCCATCAAACTTACCGGAAACAGTGGCCTATGATGCAGGCTTCGTAATGGTTTGGAGTTGCATATGATTTGGAGCCCGCATGGAGCTAATGATTATATATGATGGTACTTTGACAGTACAGGGCTATAGCACCGACATCCTGGAACTGCATGGTGTGCCTTTTACACAGTTTTAGGTAGTAATTTCAATTTTATGTGCGTCCATAGAGTAAGAAAATCGGGCATTATTACCTAAACGATGCTGGCGTAGCCCAGGTGGAGAGGCCAGCGTGGTCTACGGATATGGATCCGATTGAAAACGTGTGGCACATCAATGGGTGAACGGTACGAGTTAAAACTCCAGCTCCAAAATGTGTCCAGGAGCTCGAGTTAACGCTAGTGGAGGAGTAGGAGAATATCCCACAGGAAATGATTGACAATTAAAATGCAAGCATGGAATGGCGTATCCAGGCCCTCTTGAGATCCATAGAAGGCATTACACGCTTTTAACATGGCATTTCTTTAATAAAAATGGAGAATTTATCTTAAAAACTTACTACTGAAATTTCAAAGATTTTCTTAATTTTTTTATTTTTGCTGATTTTTTTCTATTTTTAACGTTTTTATGCCCTAAATTTATATAAAATTTCTTTTTAATAATCAATTAGTAAATAAATAAATAAATATATAAAAATCAGTGAACAATTTAAAAAAAATTGAAAATTTTGTTATGTTCCTCTAATTTTGCCGGTGTGTTTATATATTTACCTTTTTTCTTTTTTATTTTGTCCATATGTTTATCATAAATACTTTGAATTGGAGCTAAATCTTCACAAACTTCATTTTTTATTGCGTTCATAACCTGGTACACATCATTTTTTAAAAAACTTTCTACACAAGTGTGCTTACATGGACGTAACACATTGGTTTTTTCTTCATCCAAAGTTAATGAAGCAGAACAATGAGATCGATTAACACAACGCCAAATCGACGTGCCGTTTTTATTTGTCACGTTCAAATTATAACGATATCCACCTAAAATAAGGGTATCCTTATTTTTTTGATTTTTTACGAAACGCAAATCCATGTTGAAATTACTTCACGTCCACAATTGAAATAAGTTAGACAAAGTCAGTTTTGACATAATTATTATAAAATCTAATAGACTTTAATGTTTCAAGTGGCAGATATCGAAAGAGTATGCATAAGTGGCAGATATCGAAAGAGAATGCATAATTGAAATAAACTCGAAAGGTTTCTAATAGTGCAAATCCTAGTACCTAACTAACAGACGGACATGACGAAACTATAAGGCTGGAAACAGTGCTCGACCGACGGTCAGCGCTGACCGTACGTCCTGACCGTCAGCGCTAATCGTCGGTTGCAAAAATGGATTCAGTGCAACGCTGACGGCGAACTGCGACTCGTGTTTTTTTTATGAAATAAGAGGGCAAACGAGCAAGCGGGTCGCCTGATGGAAAGCAGGATGGAAGTGTACGTACGCACGTTCGGTCAGTCGCTACTCGCTCCGTCAGCGAAGCACTGAACGCAACCATACATGATACAATCACACAACTCGTCCGTCGACCGACGTACGCGTGACCGACGAGCCGGACCGACGGCTCGACCGACCGTACGCGCGTGCCAAATCACGCGCGTACTGTCAGTGTAGCTGTGTGCGCATTCATAGACTTGCAAAGATATAGCTACTTCGACCGACAGTCAGTGCTGACCGACGGTCGAGCACTGTTTCCAGCGTAAGTAAAACACCACATTTTTATGATTGGACATTTTTATGATGGGACATTTTTATGATTGGACATTTTTATGATTGGACATTTTTATGATTGGACATTTTTATGATTGGACATTTTTATGATTGGACGTTATTTTTGTATTGGACATTATTCTAGTTGGTCAATAGTCGTGCAAATCAAAAAAAAAATATTTACATAGGCTAAGGCGTAATGAGGTAACATAGAAACTGAACTTTCGCAATTTATAATATTCCTTAGGACTTCCATATCCTTAAGAATATAGATATGGATTGAATCTCGAAAAAAATGTTGAGTTGTGGTAAAATTAATTAAGTCCAGCATCCGACCCCAATAGAGGGATTTTGACAATAGGGGGATAAGTGCATTCACCCTAAGTAAGAAGGAAATTTACGAAAATGTTTACAGTACCCTGTTAGAAATGCAGTAAATACTTAAATTAAAATGCAGTTCCTCTGGGAATTGGGAAATACTTAAATTAAAATGCAGTTCCTCTGGGAATTGGGATACTGTAATAACGTAAAGTAAAAATAGCTACTTACGACATACGACATGGTTTTATCCAATAACTAATGTATAAGTTTTATCTATTAACTAAGTATATAATTAAAAAAACAAAAGAAATTAAAGTCCAAGCCCAGTTAATGCATAATTTTTCAACTTTGGAAACGTTTTGCCAGTTAATTCACAAAATGCGCATCGTTTCAAGTCTAATGAACGACGTTAGTATTTACGTTAATATATGCTTACGAAGGATCTAATAATGTTGACGACCTACTGCATGCTAATGATATTACTCGTTCCTTACGTGTAGATAGTATAGTAAATGGGTCAGCATAACGTGCCAATAATTGCCTATAGGTACTTACATATATCCTTGACGATTTTGCGTCGCACTTATTTATGATATTACGCTCTATTAACACGAAATACGCGCGCAAAATCACTGTTTATTTACAAAAGAGTACGACAAAGGCCATGTTTCTGACGTTTCCGCGTTCAAAATTCGAAAATTTTAATTTTTTAAATCCCTGATGGCAAAGATATTGATTGTGCGGCGCGCGGCCGCGCGGTCTGTCACGGAATGAAGGCAGTCGGGGTGCGCGCGTTTTCCACGATTTCCCGCCACTGACAAGGGTAGGTTTGGCGTAGCACGAAGAAAATTCCACCCTTTTCCGTTAACTACAGCGCTGAAATTCAATTGATAGAAGTGTCTGGCGTTCGTCAATTAACACCCGCATCTACGTTGGATTTTTTTATCACTTTAAGCAGCGTCTGTAGTATTTCCGTATTTGTAGTAGCTGAAATGTAAACGGATTTTAGATAGAATATAAATTAAAATAAATCCTTTACAATGACCAAGTTTAATGACATATTGCAAAGAACATTAATTGTCTATTATTATTTATTAGTTACTATACTATTAAGTAATAAAGAGACGACAGTTTTCTGTCTGTTAGTGTTACTTCCACATGTTACTACTAATAAACCTTAACAGTATTTACCTAAGGGAATATACCCATACTACGTGACCCATTTGGGGGGGGGGGGGATCCCCTAGTCTTCAAAATACTACGCTCGGTTACAAGAGGGGGGAGGGGGTCTAGACTTTTGTCACGTACTCAATTTCAAAAATTTTTTTGTATGACGAGAAATGTCATATGAAAAATTTTTCTCGACATTTTATACTTGACACTGGCATTTATTATGGTTATTTATAGCCAAAAATTATTCTTCTCAATACCACATAAACAATTGTAGGGGGGGGTTGCAAAAAATCTTAAAAAGTCAGTTAGCCGCTGAACCGATTTAGATAAAATCAGTTATGGTGACACTTTCCGAGATAGATCTCGGGAAAATGACAGACTAAATAGTAAATACCTATAGTTATTATTCACACGTATAATTATAATGGTTCGATCCTATTTAAATACAACCACACAACGTTCAAAGTTTCAAACAAAGCCTTCGAATCTTTGAAGGTGTCAGAAAACAAAAAGTGTTTGCAAACACACTGAGTGTACTCACGTACTTAATTACTACATTATGGGGTTGCATGCGAGGGTGGCCCTAACCAGCCCCAACTTGTGGGGAATAGACCCCTTGTGAATTGTTCACTGTAACGTGCACGCTTACTATGAGCATTATACCCATATACTTATAACTTACGTATAAGGCGGTATAGGTATCGAGTGGATAAACGTGGCCAAAAGATTTTTTTTTTTGGGATAGGTAGGACACAAAGTTTAAGTTAAACGCGTTAGGGTAGCAAAGACGAAGAGAGACCGTCAGCGCGGCGTAGGAGAGAAAGTAATATCCCATCCCACCAAAAAGATTTCTTGTAAAATGTTGCCAAGATGACCACATAAGGTTTACCCTGTGAAAAAGATATGAGATCTCATGTAGATTGTAGAGCCAAGCTTCTAAATCTAAATACCCGAACTCTACTGACCCTAACTTAAACAAATTCTACATATCAGTAAATATGTAAGGCTTCGCCGTTTCGCTACCGTCGCGAAGGTGATGCGAATATTTAGTTTTAATCTGAAGTTGGTAACGAAACAGCCGAGCCTTACATATTTACTGATATGCAGAATCTGTTTAAGCTAGGGTGGGGTAGTAGAGTTAGGCCATGTATATTCAGAAGGTTGGCTCTACGTGAAATCTCATTTAATCTTTTTCACAGGGTACCTAAACCTTATGTGGTCATCTCGGCAACATTTTACAAGAAATGTTTTTGGTGGGATTTCAGTTCTTTTTGTAATAGACCGGGAGCTGGTGACACAAAATTCTTAGTCATTTTTACTAGTATGGCGGATCTTCAAGAGTCTAATTACGTAAAGGCAAAAAGGAAAATTATGGTCATAGCGCTCGCACTGGTGGCCCAAACGCGTGGGCGTTAATCGAACGCGTTGGATAAATAACGAGTGTCGAACGATTTGTTCCACAAAAATGCTTGTATTTTCAGATAGTCGAAAAAAAGAAGTAGGCGGTAGCGTAATGCCATACTTCTCGGGTGTGGCTTACAGCCCGCCATACCGACGCGAATACATTAATTTAAATAAAACAATTGATTATTAAACCATTTGCATCAGGCTAATTTTGAAACTAATTAGGTATGCCACGCTCCATACAAAAAGGTTCGAACTCTTTTGTTCGATAACTTTTTGCCATCTTGTTGGTAGGGACATGATCCCATTGCTGTAAAAATTTTGAGGATTCTGATGAAAAAACTGCGACAAGTGGCTTTGGCAGTCCTCTTGTGTATCAACCTGACACTGCCTAAGGAATTCTGCAGCGACCGAAACAAGTGGAAATCTGAAGGTGCAAGGTATGGACTATACGGCGGATGCATTAACACCTCCCAGCCAAACTCCCGTAATTTTTGCTGACTGGCTAAAGATGTGTGAGGTCTAGCGTTATCATGGTGAAAAACCACACACCTTCTGTTGGTTAATTCCGGCCGCTTTCTCTCAACTTCTTGCTTCACTCTCATCAGTTGTTCGCAGTACAGTTCAGAATCGATGGTCCTGCTGGCAGTAACAGCTCATACAGCCTTATTAATAAATACAGACTAGAGCAAGAATAACTTTACTCCTAGGCTTAAGGAAAGAGTAATAAAATTCAGTATGTATTAATAAACATGGAGTAAGGAAGGAGTAAACTAATCCGAATCTACTCTCGGAATAAAAGTTAGTCCTTCACACTACCTAGTTTAAGGAGAGATTTAAGTAGTATAGAACAAAGGTGTATTTTGACATTTGAAAAAAAAACATTGGAACAAAAAATAACACGACCCAACATTTTATAGGTACCATGTCTAACGTTCGTAAAAACTTACTTTTTCATCTTCATCCCAATTACTGGAACGAATACGTTTTGTTTGTTCGCTCATTGTATTTGATAATTTACAATAAGAAATTAATAATATTATATTTTATTTAAAATATGATAATATTTATTATTGTAAATTATCAAATAAATATAATAATATTTAATTATAAATTATCAAATAAATATAATAATATTTATTATTATAAATCATCAAATACAATGAGCGAACAAAAAAAAGTTTATCCCAATTACTAGAACGAATACGTTGTTTGTTTGCTCATTGTATTCGATAATTTATATATTTTATTTGTTTTCAACACATATTCGAAGTACAAAACTCCAAATAAGTAACGTTGCAAACTTGCACAAAATAACAGTACTAACAAAAACAAAGAACAAAACAGTAAACTCCTTAGCACCACATGCACGGCATGCACCACAGCAAAACCCGCACATATTTTTGAATTTTGAAATAATAACAGGCAAAGTATGTTGACTGTCAGTGTCATAAATGTCATTTCTGACGTTAGTTTATTCCCTCAGTGACACTATTTACTTTTAAATTGGAAAAGTTGCCATAATGCACTCCATAATCCCGATGTAAGGAATGTATTGTTACTCCAAGCTTACTCCACGTTTATAAATAAAAATTTATTACCAGAGCTAAGTCGGCCTTACTCCTGGATTAACAACTCCGAGTGTAAGGACGGATTATGCTGAGTGTAGGCCATTTTTATTAATAAGACCGATAATGAATAATGCCCTTCCAATCCCACCACACATCAACCTTGTTGCGAGTTAACCCGGGTTTCGCCACAGTCTGTGAAGCCTGACTGGCCTTTGACCACGATCTTTTTCGCTCGTTCTTGTCGTACGTGATCCACTTTTCATCACCAGTTATCAGCTTCTTCAAAAATGGTTCGGTTTCATTACGGAGTTTTGCCGGGAATGTGAAAGAGTGATGTTGTGTTTACTGTTTTTGTATTATTTTCCTAAAATTATTATGTTATTTGAGTTTTTAATATGTAATATTGGTAGGATATTAACCATTAGATATTCGTTATCGTGTACAAGCGAAGGAAAGTGATGCAATATCCAGAAAACCTATTTTGTGTTCCCTCCAAAACTCCATCGAAAGTTTCAATAAAGCGTCTACCACTTTACTTCGAATCGACCGACTTGACTTCTTGACTGTATTGACTTTTACTTAGGCTTTGACTAGAGTCTAGAGCTAGACATTAGACCTGACAATAAAGAAAAACGATGCTGAAAATTGTATAATAGAATATTGTTTTCCCGCCATAATATACTCGACACTGGCCATGGTTAAGAAAAAAAAAAGAAGGAGAAGAACATCAAATTCAAAATTCGAATTACTTGTCAGTTGTCAATAATTTTTAACGGTCTCGCGCACGCACAAGTTTATTTGTTTTGGTTTATAAATAACTATAAAAGTAAACTAAGCTTAAAGAATAATATGGCCACGTTATTAGATCAAGTAACAGAACTGGAAAACAAGATAAAGAACCATGACGCTTACGGAACATCGTAAGTCTCAAACTTTATGTTGAAGTAAAAAATATTTCTTCACTGCAAGTTCTAGTGCAAAATGAAAGTTACATGCAAAAACAAGCTATAATTGTTTACTTGTTGTTTACTGTTTAGCCTAATACGAAGCTAATATTAAACTTATTGCTGTTTTTTCCTGTTCTTTATATTTATTTTTATCTTTTTTAGATACAAGTGGTCTCCAAGAGACTTTGAACTTGGAAAAGCTTTAGGACAAGGTAAATTCGGACATGTGCACGTAGCACGGGAGAAGAAGACACAATTTTTAGTTGCCATTAAAGCGCTATTTAAATCTCAGATAGTCGGCTCAAAGTGTGAGAGACAAGTTCTTAGAGAAATTGAAATTCAGTCTCACTTAAAGTAAGTTATTTGGCCTCGTGTTGACCTAGTGCAGGGGTCACCAAATGGCGGACCGCGGTCCGCATCCAGACCGCTGACATATTGTGTGCGGACCAAGCATGTTCGAAGATGATCTTCGTTCATCTCGGGACTTCAACATCTCCACGATTTAATTTCATCAATCAGTCTATAGCTTGCAACAATATTTCACTCCAAACTTCAGAGAGATAATTAGCTACAAAAATGGTTACTTACTTACTTTTCTCATTGAAATCCAAATAAATACCTTTGTAATTTCAGTAATTACCTACCTTTGTTTAATCATTTTTATTATAAAATGTGTGGACCGCGAAGGTCATTTCATGTCTTAAAATGGACCCCGAGTGAAACTAAATGGTGACCCCTGACCTAGTACTAATGATATTATTATTTCTATGATGTCTGCTCGCTGTGTAGGAGTCAGGCTACCGCTTCCTAAATGGTGCTAATAGTAATATTACATAGTAATATATATACTATTTCATAGTAACTACATATTACTATCAAATAGTAGTTATTAACACCTCTATTGTGGGTATCGCAGACACAATTGTTATGTGGCAGCTAACTGTTACTTGGGAATTAATGGGTTAAAATTACTGAAAGACTATTAGTTTTTGTCCTGACAACGCTGGTGCAATAAACTGCTATTGTTTTATTAATTGTGTAGTTAATGTGCAACATTGAGGTTGGTAAAATTTTAACATTTAGGTCAAAAACACAAAGTATAAACCTTTCTTTTAAATCGCTTAATCTTTACTTACTTTTATATGTAATAAATTTTCAGACACCCCAACATTCTCCGCTTACTCACCTGGTTCCATGATGAACGAAGAATATACCTGGTGCTAGAGTTTGCAGCTGGTGGAGAGCTATATAAGCACCTCACTAACGCACCATGTGGTCGCTTTCCGGAACGCACTGCTGCCAGATACATCTATCAGGTATTATTTAGATTGCAGTCTCTTAGCGGGCCTGTCAATGATCGATTTTATTGTGTAATATTATTGACTGTCTAGGGTTGATATTGAATGCGCCCGCCTTTTAATCTTATCGTCAAAAAATTTTTTCAATAATATTGCACAATAAAATTATGTCTTGGGTCGGAATTACTAAATGATACACGAAACAGAAATGTAATAAAAGTAAAGTTTTTGCTATTCAAAAATAATGCATGATGTTGCAACACAAATGTAAGGCTTACAACCAAGAAAAGGATCAGTAGCTCTACCATGAGTTTAAAGATATAATTTTTATCGATATTCAATACAGACTACATAAATATTCAGTGTGGCAAATTTTACAGTGTCTCTAGCAGTCACTTGCGGAACTAAAATTACCATACTAAATACTTACATAGTTGGTATCAATTAGTATCGATAAATACTATAGATTTCAACTCATGGTAAAGCTACTGTCCCACAGCAATAACACATAGCATATGCCCATTGCCCTATGGTCAATGTGTAGGGGTAGGTCCATAGCATATCTATCATCAAAATAGTTTTTTTCTTAAAATATCATTGATTTTTCCAGGTTGCCGATGCTGTTGACTACTGCCACCAACACCATGTTATACACAGAGATATAAAGCCAGAGAACATACTTGTGTCCTCTGATGGTGATTTAAAATTAGCTGACTTTGGGTGGTCAGTGCATGCACCATCGGAAAGGTATGATGCCATAAATATTTCTATATAGATATTGTGTTTCATAAACAATATCTATTAATCCTCAGCAATCATAGTTTTTATTCTTAAAATTTCATTAAAATTAATAAATTCTTAAAATTGAATTTTGTTTTTTACAGGCGCAAGACAATGTGTGGCACTCTAGATTACCTACCTCCAGAAATGATCAAAAGAGAGGTGTATGACGTGTCCGTAGATCACTGGTGTATTGGAGTACTGTTGTATGAATTTCTCGTTGGAAAACCACCTTTTGAAAGTGAGGGCCAAAGCAGTACCTACACAAGAATATTGACTTTAGACATGACTTATCCCAAATATGTTCCTGAAGGAGCCAAAGATTTAATATCTAAGGTAAAATATAGCTTGACAATATGTAATCTATAGTCAGTCTGTTACCCAAACTGCTGAACTGATTTTGATGGGTATGGAGACACTTTAAGTCCAGGGGAAAGAACATAAGGTACAATTCCGTGCATCAAATGTACGGAATTTGATGCATTTTCATGCACTGACTATTGTCGCGTGCGGCCGACGACAGTCGTAGGTCGCGCGCGGCCGCGATCGATCGCGATGCATGGAATTGTAAATACTATTTATTCCGTTCTTCCGCTATAAACTAATTTCCTAATTTATTTATTTTTTGTTCTTGTAGAGTGCAAATATCTATGAATAGTCCCTAAACAAAACAATTCATATTTTAAAACTTTTACTTGACTGATGCCTGTTTTCACCAACGGTCTCCTAATGCTAAGTGTCCCCTAGCGATCTTTGCGGGTCAAATATCTCTTAAAACAAACACATTAAAAAAAAAAGTAATGTTTTGCGAAAGTTCTTACGCCCTAAGGACAAACGTGACACCATGGGCGTACCGAGGGGGGGGGGGCAGGGGGGGCAGCTGGATCATGTTGACGTCCCTACTAAGTACTTTTATCTATAAAAATTAAAAATTACGAAAACTAATTTTTGCCATTTGTTTGCAATACAATATTTTTACAACTAAAAATTATGAATTTTTTATTTTTTATAAGCACCTACCTAATGAAAAATCTGATTTGCCCCCCCCTGGCCCAGAACCTGGGTAATTTGCCCCCCCCTGGCACCAGAACCTGGGTAATTTGCCCCCCCCCCCCCCCCCCCCGGGCCAGAACCTGGGTACGCCCATGCGTGACACACTAAAATTCGTAAAATCTTGAAGGATATGCACCCTTAATGGCCGCTAGGGGACCACTTAGCATTAGGAGGCGGTTGGTGAAAACAGGCACCAGTCATTCTTTTGGCTAATTTAGGTAGTGTCGTTTATGGAAAAACTCAATACAGCAGACCCCCGCTAATCCGGCGCCCCTTGTAATCCGACATGCCTATTAGGTTAATTTAGGTACATAAACATTATTTTGCCCTATCTTTATTAAGGTACGTAATTTTTTTTTTGTTACAATGCAGTTACGGTTACAGCTTATTGATCAGAACCTTAGTAAATAACTACATATCATTTTCCTACAGCTTTAGGAAAATGATTTGTAGTTCAGATGAAACCTTAATGATTTTAAGGTATTGTAATGTGTAAAAATGTATGGAGTACTCTATAATCCAACAAATCTGCTAATCCAACACGGCCGTGCAAAATGTTTGTCGGATTAGTGTGGGTCTACTTATTGAATCACCAATGATTAATCCATGAATTTTTTTACAGCTCTTAAGACAATCAAGCAAAGAAAGGCTGCCATTGGAAGGAGTTAAGAACCATTTTTGGGTGCAAAAATTTCGCAATTAACGATTTTTTCATTGTAGACGTAGATAGTACTTGCTATTATTATTGTCCACAAAGTCCACATACATTATTGCGAGAAATGAGAATATATTTTATTCTTTTCATGAATTTATTATTTAATTTCTGAGTAATAAATATGTATGATATTTTAATTTATAACAAATTTTATTTCAACAATTCTTTATATACTTTTTCTTATAATTATAAAAACAGTATAGTCAGTAACCAAACACAAATTTGTTCATTGACTAAAGCTATATGTAATTGCCTTTCGCGAGTAAAAAACTCGCAAAAATTTCACTAAATTGGAAAGAGATAATGCGTGAGTAGAAAAGTAGTGATGGGTCAATGTCCGAATTTATCTGTCATCTGCGAACAATTAAGGCTGCGTCTCCACCAGAGATGTGTTGCGTTTTTGAGAACCAATAGAATCGCTTCATTGACGTGAGCTCGCCATGACATTGCGCAGCGCGGCGATGATCAAAACACATTCCTCGCAACACATCTCTGGTGGAAACGCAGCCTAAAACTGCAAGAGCAACACTTAAGTTAGAATAATATGTTATAGAAGTATTACATATTGGAGTTTTTTCACATTCAAGTATTAATTTTGCTTGTTCAAAGGAATCTGTACATTTCACAATTGGTAGCCAAAATCTTTGATCCATTTGAGTCCATCCCTGCTGCTTCCTGCTGGCTTATACTCCAGGCCGATCCAGTCATTGTACCCATTCTTTTGGATCTCTTTCAATATGTATTGATAGTTTATCTCTCCATCAGTGTCAGGTTCATTACGATTTGGCACTTGGGCTATCTGAAATATTAATCAGTTATGTTAAGTTTAAGGAATATTTTATTATTAACTTAAAACCAATGAGTTTCTAAAATACTAGAGTAGCAATGTCTTACAAAAGATTCTCAGAAATGCGTAACCACTTTTTTGTTTGTTCAAAAGACAATGTCCAGTCATATATTCGTTATGTCATTATGTATGTGAGATATGCCTGCAGGCATCTTCGAAGTGGCAACGCGTTGCTACCGTAAACTTCCAATCTAGTTACGTTAGTAACATAGAATATCATTGCTTAAAACATCACCAGTTTAAAAAAAAAATAGTATTCATGTAAATAATGGAAAATTTTATAGTTTTATACTGATTGATTTTAATATTTAAAGCAAAAACAGGAAAGAACATCAATTGTTTCGTTGTTAAAAAAAAATATATAAAATATGGCATAATGAGTCTTGTATCTTGTACTATCAGAGAAGTTTACTAGGGACCTACATAGTTTGGTTGTGGTACATCAAACCCAGCTGACATTACAATAATTAATGATTAACATTGAATTGACATGATCTGACCAAATTATGTGGGTCTGTCGACTGCCTAGGAATCCATTTCCTCGATGGTATAATAATTACCTGAACATGACCAACATATGGCATGAGATCTTTGATGTTGTAGGAGAGGTCACCGCAAATGTGCTGAAGATGGAAAATATCCAATTGCAGCTTCAGATGCTCACTGTTGATCCTCTTGATTATTTCTACAGCTGTAACAATAAAGGTATGTATTATTATATAAAATAACAATAATTGGTAAATCTTGGGTAATTTGTGGTTGATAACAAATAGGAAATATTACAGAAAGGTAATTAAAAAAGGTAAAAATTACAGAGGGTGCTACAAGCATAAACAGTAAATAATCCAGCCAAAATCCTTGTCATGTGAGAATAATGATATTTTCAAATGTCAAAATGTCCTATTTTATCACCATCTTAATTACATTAATGCTTCAACTCCCAAGCGGAGTCCATAATCGAGGGATTAAAGGTTTTTAAGAGGGAATAGAAGTTCTTGACATATGACATAGTTAAAAAAATAAGATTTCAAACTGACCTTTTCCATAATCACTCAAGAAATATTTAGGCACTGAGTGTTGGTTTATAGGTTCAATAACACCAACTATATTATCATTTTTCAGCAGATTAGCTGCGTATTTAAGATTATTTTCATATGTCTCCCAGTTCTTTGCTGACACTGTGTCTAGTTTTCCTGCCATGATATGTATTTTCTTAGCTCCAACAGCCTTTGCGTAGTCTATGGTTGTTTTCAAGTTATCTCTAAATTCATTTTCCTTGCCTGGCACTGCCGTTACTCCTAATTCTCCTTTAGAGAGATCACCTATAAAAACAATAACAAATTAACAAGCACTTATTCTTCAATCACAACTTGCATAAATCGAAATACAATGTTCCATTATAACTTCTAAACTTCTTTTTAGACGTGGGAGAGCCATGCTTCGGCACGAATGGGCTGGCTTGACCGGAGAAATACCATGTTCACACAGAAAACCAGCATGAAACAGAGCTTGCGCTGTGTTTCGCCAAGTGAGTGAGTTTACTGGAGGCCCAATCCCCTTCCCTACCTTCCCCTATTTTATTCCCTTCCCATCCCTACTCTCCCCTATTACCCTATTCCCTTTTAAAAGGACGGCAACGCACCTGCAGCTCTTCTGATTCTTCGAGTGTCCATGGGCGAGGGAAGTTGCTTCCCATCAGGTAACCCGTTTGCTCATTTGCCCCCTTATTTAAAGAAATAAAAACTGCTGATCCAATTTCAATGAATGTGGTATCAATAGATTCACATACTTAATGGCTTAGTAAAATAGTTTTTCCAATTTACAAAGTCTAGTTTCTTACCATTAAAAACATACCTGTTTTAAGGTTGATTAAGACTTGCTCAACTCCTGAGTTCTCTTTAGCCTGTTTGACTTCTTCTAACGTATGGCCAAAAGGAAAACCTGTCTCCACGGCCTTAAAACCGGCTTCTTTAGCCAATGCATATCTTTCTAGAATAGATACGCCTTCCGTAAACATAAAAGAAAGATTCGCGCAGAACTTCATTGTGATATTACGAATTGAGACTGACAAACAAATCGCACGATACTTATATTCTTATCTGTTATCAGTCATATCAAACAGCTACCGCAAAGAGGTCAACAGTAGTACAAAACATAACCAAAAACAAACAGAAACCGCAGAAATTTTAAATATCATGTCGGTTTTCTGGCGATAGACAGTTCTATGGCCGTAAGATTGTTTTGAGCGATTTTATAATAGGTATAATAAAATAAAGGATTAATTAAATAAATTAAGAAGAAAAATTAATAATAAAATATTTTTATTTTGGCTCAGTGACGAACAACCAAATACCAATAGGTCAAATATATACTAGTAATCTGTGCAATAGGTACTATACTCAAGGAGGTGACGAATGACAGCAAACGTCAAAAAACAAGGCATGTAAAATCATTACAGTTCGACAAGGCTACAATTGAACGTGGCGAGAAAAGGAACTATACTCGGCGCGGCGAACCTTGATCCCTATGACACTGACATTGGTGTGTTCTTGGATCTTGCCAAGGCATTCGACACGGTCTCCGTTCCTATATTACTAAACAAACTTGAACGCATAGGTATTCGTGGTGTCGTACATGACTTGTTAAGAAATTTTTTGACAAATCGCAAGCAAAGAGTAAAGATTGCTGACTGCTACAGCTCTGATTTACTAGTCACATATGGCGTCCCACAGGGGAGTGTCCTTGGTCCTAGCCTCTTTCTTATATACATAAATGATTTGTGCGAACTTAAGATTCCCAATTGTAAAATTTTCACATATGCAGATGACACTGCCTTATTGTTCTGTGGAGATACTTGGGAAGAGGCTAGGAACAAGGCAGAAGAGGGCATCCATGTAGTTGGCGAATGGTTGAACAGCAACTCACTTACCTTGAACGTCACTAAATCAAAAATAATAACTTTCGGTATGTCTAAGCGTAATTTACCTAATGATTATAATGTAAAGGCTCATACATGCAATATGGTAGATGCGCGAGAAACCACTTGCCAATGCTTGCCACTAACAAGAAGTCAGTCGCTTCTTTACTTAGGTGTGACCCTCGACCAGACATTAGTATGGAGGGATCATATAAATTTAATCTCAAAACGCGCTAGGAAATTGATTTATATTTTTAAACAGTTGCGACACATAGCGGACCTTAAATTGCTTAAAACAGTATACTATGCCTTGGCACAATCCATAATGACATACTGTATCGCATCGTGGGGAGGTACACATAAAAATATAATATTGATTTTAGAGCGCGCACAAAGGGCTATACTCAAAGTTATGACATTTAAACCGTTCAGGTACCCCACATCCGAACTATATTTAGAATGTGATGTTTTGTCAATTAGACAATTATTTATTAAAGAAACTGTGGTAGTCCAGCACTCTAAAATTAATTATTCTAAAGTAGAATCATCATCTCGCAATAAGAGTAAAGTTTGTCCAACAATTCAAATTAAAACCAGTTTCATTAGAAAATTTCAATCCTATTTGGGGCCTATGCTATACAACAAAATAAACTCTTCTATTGATATTTACCATTTATGTTCCAAAAAATGTAAAGAAAAAATTACCACTTACTTGAAATCACTAAGTTACGATGAATGCGAAAATTTGTTCCTAACTGTCACATAATATTGTGCGTACTGTTACATATTATATATTAGTAGTACCAAGTACTGTACCTAGTGGCAAAGTTTCCGATCCCAAGACATAGTTTCGTAGGGCTAGGTACAATACGACTGAACATTAATTTAATATTATAATATGTTAGTATTATTATTTTAAATATTATCTATGTACCTACACTAATAACACCACTCCTCAAAAATATTTTATAAATGTCACGACTTCATAGTTGTCGTGGTCGCACCGTTTTTTCAATATGAACCAGCACAAAAATGTGTACAAATTTAATTGTACCCTCATATCGTAGCCTTGTCAATACTATTGTGTTATAAAATAATTATTTTGCAACGTAATTATTCGAGTTGTTTTTTTCTTTAACATTAACAGTTATTTGTATGTGCAATTAGACTTTTAAGTTTTAATACAATAGTGCGAAACTGTCTCAATAGTCAACAATACCTATAAAATGTTCTATGAGTGATGACTGTAATTTCCGAAAGTGATTGAGTATTGTGTAACTATTTTGTGAGGAAGAAACTGGCATCTAAGATACAGGCTCAGCCTAGTTTAGATGCCAAGGGAACCAGCATATTTTTCTGTAAGTTATTGAATCACAAATATCAAAACTTTTCCTTACTTCTTAACTAAACAAATGTCTTACAAATCCGTTCTTACTAACACATTCTAACCTTTAAGTTATAATGGTTTGTTTAATTAGGGTTTATAAAATAGTGTGCGAATAATGTGTGAGTAGGATGTAACTGTTTGAACCCGCACACATAAATATGATAAATTAGGTACTTACTTACAATTCACAATGATAATTATTGTTGTATCCTAGTGTAGTGAGTATAGATGTACCTAGTGGCAAAGTTTCCGATCCCAAGAAGTCATTCGTAGGGCTAGGTACAGTATTGTGAGTACATACGTTGGTACGTAAGTAGAATGATATACATTGACTATTATTAGTAGCATGTGTCAATCATTGGATATGAGAAGTACCTAATAATTGTGGGAAAACCTTGATGTCGACATTGTTTACTTCAAAGTATTATTATTTTATTACTTACTTATTTTGCAAAATATCTTATATGAGTGAATGTGTATCATAATGCAATGTGCCTGCATACAATAAATATGGGTATACTTATTGTACGGTGAAGACATAATGTATGTACCTGGGGACTACTATTTACTAACAAAAAATTATAAGTAACTATACTTATTATGATACTGATGCACAGCTGACTCTCCTTTGCCTGCTGCATTGATCACATATAGGTAGTGTTGTTTATGATTTGTATATCAGATAGTGTTTGTATGTCTTATCCTTGATTATTCGCACATGGTTTTTTTTTTTTTGAGTCTATGTAAATAAGAAAGTTTATTTTGTAACTGTATGAATCTGTAAAATTTGTGAATGTGTATTTGTGTTGCAAAAATAAATATTATTATTATTATTATATTATTAAATAGTCAGTACTCAAGATACATCTCGGTCTCAAGACACAGTTCAGGCTCTGTGATTGGTTGGCTGTCAAAATTTGGACTAATCACAGAGCTGAACCGCGTCTTGAGACCGGGTCGCATCTTAAGTACTGACTATTTATACCAGCCTAAGACTTAAGTAAACACAGGGACAGGGAATAAGATGTAGGGTTCACTGTTGGTTCTCCGCTAAACTCACTCACTAGACGAAACACAGCGCAAGCGCTGTTTCACGTCGGTTTTCTGTGGGTCTGTGGTCTCTCATAGCTAACTTTTTATTAGTCACATACTTGTGGCAAATAAAAGTGGCATTTTATACTATTTTTTATTTTGTATCTAGCTTAAGAAACGGGGATATCTCATACTAACATCCCCCCTCTATATCAAAGGGATGGGATAGGTTAGGTTGGGTTTGATAATTTTTTTGTTGTTTTTGTACTAATAGTAGGTTACATACCAAATTTCAGCTTTCTCAGACTTCAGGAAGTACCCTAACAATTTTGATGATCGGTGAGTCAGTGCCAGAAATGTGGGATTTTGGACACCTATAAAATCTAAAGTATAATAGTAACAATATTCAAACTTTGCGCATTTAATTATTATACTCATGCCATTATATCTGCAAAATTTCAACTATCTGGCATTATCCAAACCAAAGTTACAAGAGTTCAAAAATACGACGAAACGTTTCGAGAAAAGGTAGTGCCCTTGCGCGCTTCGCTTGGCTCATCTTGGCGGGGGCACTCCCGTGCACCCAGATATTATGTAGGCAAAAATACTTCACTGTCCATTGAAATAATAATACAACCGTAGATGTTTATACTTCAATTTATTTATTATAACATGAAATGTATTACAATAAACAGTAAATATAAAGTACAACACAGCACATAACCTAAAATAAAGTAATAAAAAAGTAACCAATGTCACTGGATATCTATTCAATACATAAACGTGTGTTGGCACACTTAAAAATGAAACAATCTCATTTTTCTCTTATTATAAAAATCTTATAGCTATCCTAATTATTGTTTCAAGCACTATATAAAAAGCCTAAAACTAATGTTTTACAACACACAGACCCTGTAACCTACAGTGTTATATTTTATTGAAAATGGCTTTGGTTATAAAACTAGTATAAAGGTGGGGGAGGATGTGAAACATCGTACAAAAATGAAGGTCACACAAGTAAGGGCCGTATATTATTAATTACGTGATTTATTTAATGGACTGACCCTCTTTTTAACCCCCTACTCGAAATGGATGGTAGGCGATAGCCCCTAATACAAAATATATATTCGCAGCGGGTAGCTTTTAAGGATTTGCTGTCCTTATCTGTCAAATGACGTTTCCAAAGAGCCAGACAGAGAGAAGCATACCTTGTATAGTAATTGTTGTTCTCTGTGTAAAAATATATGATATTTCTATTAGTACGGGTTTAAGTTAACGTATTTTTTTATTTTGTTGGATTAAAAAGTTACTTGTGAGACCAATGTTAATTATGAAGTATAAAACTAGATAAATGCGTGTTTTGGTATAAAAACTAATGCTGGCTTCTCACTTTGCACCATGATGGACAAACTTATGTACAGTTGCATAGGTCTTTAATTGCTGATAATCGATGTAGATTGGGCATCATGGAGGCAATTATGGTTTTCCATCGTGGTCCAACGTAAGAGGAGCGATATTTGCAGCAAAGGCCATCGTGACAGAAAATTAAAATATAGACTTATTTCTAAACTAACAGAGGTAATCACGGTTAAGATAAATTTATAAATTAGTAGTTGTTTTTGATATTAACACAGCCATGTTTATGCCTATAGATAACTAATTCTAGCGTACTAAATAAATATAGTAGGACTTATAGCTATGGAATTTTAAATTTTAGACAACATTTTGAGCATTACGCTACCCTGTTACAATTTTAGAAAAAAAATCAGTCGATAATATACGGTACGGTATGGTACGGCTACACTTCGGTTCAATGAATGTTACATAACTGATTTTGACATGTCAAACACTTAATAAATTGTTAAAGTTAAGTTAACATTAAATGTTTCTGAGTGCGACCGTAAGATAGAAAAGTATAAACCTACAAGAATATATGTTAGGAGTATCCAATCATAATAATGATTATGAAGTTGAGTAATTGTATTAATATTGAAAAAACATACATAGGTACTTAATTATGTATATTTGTATCGGATTTTAAAATTGGCATTGTGTATTTTTAGTTTAATATGTTGACACAAAATTTTAAGCTCCTATGAAAAAAAAAACTAGCAAGGAATACTATAGTTGTACTATCGATAAAATTTTCCCGTATGGCGGGCTTACGAGATTTGTGCCTAATTCTGATTTCTGAGTTACAATTTATACTGTGAATTCTGATACAAAGTTATTAAACAGTAGCATATCTCAGTAAATAAGACTATCACTTTGATTATTCAGTTTATATATGTACTTAAAGATAAGAGCACACAGAAGCTGCATTGATAAGCAATCTCGGTTCTTAAGCATAATTTCAAAGTCTTAAAATAGTACCAGAAAGCACCAATCATAATAATATTTACATTTTAAGCAGTTTTTTAAACCAGCTGTTTGAAAAGTGGGATTGATACAAATAAGTTTTTTGTCGCTTTCCACATTGACCATAAACTTTGAATCAGCAGATATGTAGGTGGCTAAGAATATTTGAGTAAGCTATATAAGTTAGCTATATTGTATCTTTAGATATAATATTTTAGAGATTCAATATAAAATTAGGACACGACGTTTGCCTCATTTGTATCATTCCCCCATTTAATGTTTTATAAAACGTTGTTTTTCTAAGCATTACCACTCCACTAAGCGCAAAGACACCGGCGCTTTTGGTGACAGAAGGAAGTCGAATTGTATGTCCAGTTCTCCGTCAAACTCTACCCGCCAATGTTGTAAAATCTGAAATAAGTATAGTTTCTTTTTAATACGTAAATTATTAACGAAAAATAAATTCAAAAACCCTAGTTTCATGCGAATACTTTTATTAATATTTATTTTATAAAAAACCGGCGGATGTGTTGTACCCTGTTGTACTCCCATAACTCAAATGCCACGGGCCATTTAGGCTCTTGGTTAAATGCTCTTCTAAACAGATTATTATATCGTCACCCTCTTTTAAGCATGTAATATACTTAACTCAAGACTCAAGTCCTTAAAATTTACCTTTGCAAGTATCAAATGCAGTTCTAACTCCACGAATCGTTTTCCGGGACACATTCGCTTCCCGCGCCCAAAGGGTGCCACCAGCGATGCGGCGTGCGGCTCTCGCACGCTCAGCCATCTCTCAGGCAGGTATTCTGTGGCTCGCCAGAAGTTCTCTTCCCTCCTGCAAGCGGCCCCCGTGTGGGCTAGCACAAACGTCTGAAAAGAGGTTGCCACAATTAAGTAGCTGAAGAGTATAATGTACTATCAGAGAAAATGATTACAGGCAAATGGCGGATTTTTTTTGTCGAATTTCGTTAAGTCTACATCACGATCACGAATAACTTTGACTTGACATTAGTCATAACTCATAACTCGTAAGTCCTAACCCAACAAATTATTATTATGGGTCTGTCAACTGTCAACTCAACCCATCTCAGGATATAGGGCAACTGCTAGTTATTTATATTATTACGCGTATATGTTTCGTTGTTCAAATAATTGGATAACAATAAAGGTTCTCGCTTCAAACTTGCTTTAACACCCTTACCCCAGCTGGTATGCAGTACCCTGCAGTGTGTAAAGGCGCGTCTAGTAGCCGGGCTAGAAACGGCGCAGTCGGTAGGAGGCGGAACGCTTCGTTCGTCGCCGCGCGGATAGATGGCGCTGCTGCAAGCTCCTCGAGCCGCAGAGTGTCAACAGATGGCAGCTCTGAGCGGATCTTCTGCTGCCAATCAGGCCGCCCGCTCAGCAGATAGAGTAGGAATATGAGACTGTTTGCCAGCTGTAACGAAACAGCCTTAGATTAATTTAAATTTTAAATGTAAATACATTAATATATCTACCATACGGGAAATACTCATATATTAAAAATTGGTCTCAGGTCGGTCAGCTACATAAAATACATTTATTAAATTGCGACAAAAGTATTGTTGCAACTTGCAAGCATTCAAGGAATTCCAAAATTCTCACTACAAATCGCTCGTAGATGGCGTTACGAGTCTGATTCAGTATAAAATCACAAATAGCCTGTCGAGGTTAATTACTACAATGATGACGGGTTTGGAATACTTATTGTACCTAGGGGCTAGGTACTATCAGGTAAATTTATTTATAGGCGAACCTACGTAATTTAGTCGGGTGTCACAGAACAATCACTTATTGATTTCGGTAACAAACCGGTTAAATAATGTAGGTCTGTCATCTGAATTCTGAATCAATTTCTTTGTTGGTCCTATCAAAATACGATGAAGCGTTCGCGTTCAATGCTGACATTGAAAGATTCTTGATAAGAATTTAAAAAAAGGTCACTTGCCGTTTCAATGCCGGCGGTGATAAAGTCGATGACTGCTGCCTTCTTGTCGCGCACGTCAAGTTCAGGGTTGGAGAGGATCTTGAGGAAGATCTCCTGCATGCCGTCGCTGGCAGAACCCTTGGCGCGGGCCTTCGCCTCCTCCATCAGCTCTGATACTATCCTGAAATAGAGCTTGGTTAGTTTGGCCACAAAAAACTTGCGATTTACAATCACAATACGTAATTCGACTCGGATTCGGAAACTTCATCACCACCTCCACTAAACGCTCGCCGCGCTAGCAGCGACGGATTAAGACTACTTGATGCCCTAAGCAATCCATGCTTGCCTCCCTATCTGAATCTCAACTAGAATCGGTCTTTGAACCTTTACTCTTCTGGTACCCCCTCAGACTTTGATGAAGGGTTAATCCTTCACTGCGCGTTAGGCATTGACCAATGACCGCTCGGTAAAGTTTCCGAATCCTAGTCGAACGGAAATCGTGAATCGCCCTATAGTTCCTTGTCTTGTTTTGTACTTTTGTAGTAGACAGTAGTAAGATTTATCCTTAGAACAACTCCGAATCTAATATCCAATTCCCTTTTATTTAACGCCCCTCAGTGGCAGCCTTATCCATTGTGAGGCTCCGGGTGGAAGGTCTTTGCGAGGTCCTGGGCAGCAGGTCTTTGCGAGTTCCTTTGTCTTCCGCAAAATTACCTTGCGAGGCCCCTGCAAGAGCGAGGCCCCGGGCGATTGCGCTGTTCGCCACCCCCTAAAGCCGCCACTGACGCCCCTTATACCCTTATACCTAAAAAACACAAGTTGGTAGCCTTACCAACTGCAACTCACGTATGTATAGTCTCCTCGCTCTTCACAAATGTCTTATAGAGGGTGGTAGGGGCGAACTTCCACAGTGGGGTGCCGTAGTAGGAGTCTCTCTGGGCCCTGAAGTGGGTCTTCACTGCTGATGCGAGATTAGCGGCGCGCCCTGACATCCACCTCTCCAGGAAGCCCAGGCGAGTCCCCAGCATTAGCGCGCAGACGGCTGTAAGAAGAGAGATTGGAATTTGGATTAATAAGGGTATTGTCAGCGTAGAAACGGTATCAAAGTTATAGACAAACATATACTTACAAGATGTAACAAAACAAAGAGATAATACTAATTTAGAGTGTATACTGTGTACGTGTTACTTGGAGAGAGTGTTACACCTGTAGCCTTAGCACGGCCACCATTAGAAATGCGAAAGTATGGACAAACTGTGGAGATAAACTTAAGGTAGTGTTCCAATCTTTTTTCGTTCCCAAAAATTCAATTAAAATGCCACTTTATGACAGACTATAGTCCTAAAAATTCAAATAATATCCTGCTCTATGACATATACTATAGTCTGTCATAAAGTGGCATTTTAATTGAATTTTTGTTGGTCGCGATTGGCCGCGGTAAAGATCGGAACGGCACCTTTAGTTTATGTCCACAGTTTGTCCATACTTTCGTATTTCTACTGGTGGCCGTGCTAAGGCTACTGTATATCTACGGAAGAATAGACGAAGTTTTCCCCAAAATCTGTGAGTGTTTCTATTCTTTCGCATTTCTTCTTTAGCCAAACGCAGTAGAATAGACAAAGTGATAGGTTGATCAAAGACATCAGTCAGTTTTTCCCACAATCTGTCAGTGTTTCTTTTTTTTCACAATTCTACTTTAGCCATATTAAACCTGCAGCTGTTGTTAGCGCACAAAATGGTCGTACAAAAAACTAGCGTTAAATATTGCAATGCTCAAGAGTCAAGAGATCGATGTATAGGTAAACCCATAAAGTTAATTTACCTTCTTTTTTTTTATCGTTGGGGGAATGCATTTACGCATCCCCGGGGCCTGGGGAGGACCACCGAGGTATGTGGGACTCCCCGGGGCGGACGTAATATCCGCACCCAGGACTACCCACTAAAACCCCAACGGTGTTCCTGCTCCTGAAGGTGGGACTACGGGAAACGCGTAATACACGACCGCAGCCCCACCACCTCTGCCTCTTCGGGCTCCACTCGTGGAAACACCACATTCCGCGACGATGCACTGGAACACCTAGCGCATCGTGGCCTACCCGGGACTCGATTTCATGGGCGACGGCAGCCCCATGCCGACGCCCCGAGCTCCCTCGCTAAGGCGGGACGTTGCGACCATGTCTGGCCCTTGGTCTCCGCCTCGGCCTTCTCCGAGGAAAAGTTAATATACCTAGCGGAATAGAGCAACAATCTCGAGCTGTCAAACGGAACCAAAATTGGTTTTATCTGTGTGTAAAAATATGTGTACGTATACACTTACACAAGTATGATTGAACATGAATTCTATGAGATTAAATTGTCAACGCGCGGCACGTGCCGATTGGACGTCAAAAAAAGAGTGCTGCTGTCATGTATCACACGTCTCTTTTTACCACGCAGTGTTACTGATAGTGACATCTCGCTTGCTCAGGCCTTTGTTTCTCTATTCCGCTAGGTATATTAACTTTATGGGTAAACCGTAAATGTAGGTAATCTAACGCATAATAGTGGATTATTTCTTAAAGAAAATTGATTTTGTTACAAAATTAATTGGTTCTTGAAATTAATTCAGGTGTTGTGGGCTTTAAAAGTAGCGCTACCATCAGCTAATAGCACCGCTCGTTTATCTCCCATTGAAAATCGATACTGATGCAATATACTACGATTACATTGACATAATAGATATTATCAATATTCAATTATTTCTAATGCCCTAGTAACCGTACTGTGGCCCTACTAAATTAGATCTTAGCCTCGCTCTACTATATCTAAGGACAACCTCTAGAAGACCTTTTATCGAAGACCTAGTTTTCATATAGATGCACTAATAAAATCAAAATTGGAGTTGAGAGGTTATCGTCCTATTGTATGATAAGGTACCTCTATCTACTATGGGTCCATTCATAAATAGGTGGACGAAATACGCAGACACAATAATTATGTTCTATTCTCGTTCTATTAAAAGTTGTAGCTTTTTTAATGAAACTTAAACGGACAGATTGCCTACTAATTTTGAGAGGAAGTTAAAGATCGGTCGGAATAATATAATCCTCTCTCAATGAACGCCAAGAAGACCGATCTCCTGCTACTCGCATCCAACATGGGCCCGCAACTAAACGGAGATCGTCATCCCACCTAGTTGGAAGTCGACCTACACCCCGATTACCTAGCCTTGGTCAACATTCCAGAGTAAGTTTGCTCCAGCCTATGTCCAGCAGTGGACGACTATAGGCTGATAATATGATGATAATGATGATGAATATAATCCGATGAAATTAAAACTAAATGGCATAATTTTATTGATAGCTGCAACTTAACATTCACATCCATCTCAAACCTAAGTCCTAACCGATTTTGCTGAATTTTGGTATGGAGATACTTTGAGTCCCGGGAAAGGACATAGGATACTTTTTACCTTGGAAAAATGTTCCGTAGCCGGCGGCTACCTAGCCGCACGATAATCAATAAACTAATTTTCATCAATCTATCAATCATCTAGTACCTAAGGCAAGAAGCTATTTACTTTAACCCATCAATCCCCAAGCGGCACCCGGCTGTCGCATAACAATTAAAAATCTATTGTGTCTGCAATTCCCATGATCGAGGTAAGTATTAAAAAATATTGTTATACGTGGGAGAGCCATGCTTCGGCACGAATGGGCCAGCTCGACCGGAGAAATACCACGTTGTCACAGAAAACCGGCGTGAAACAGCACTTGTGCTGTGTTTCCCTGAGTGAGTGAGTTTACCGGAGGCCCAATTCTCTTCCCTATCCTCCCTATTCCCTTCCCTTCCCTTCCCTACCCTCCCCTATTACCCTATTCCCTCTTAAAAGGCCGGCAACGCACCTGCAGCTCTTCTGATGCTGCGAATGTCCATGGGCGACGGAAGTTGCTTTCCATCAGGTGACCCGTTTGCTCGTTTGCCCCCTTATTTCATTTAATATTTCATTCAGTATATATAATATTATATTAAGTTTAATTTTTAAAAAGTGATTTTACTTTTAATAAAAAATATGTTTCGCACGGTTAGTGTTAGTTAGCTCTATGTAAGACCTACGCTAACGAGTCGTAAGTTGACCCTATAGTTTATACGATGCAAGTGATAACTGAAATACTAACTAGTAAAGTGATACCAAATGCATCAAATAGGGCTACCAACGACTAGCCAGTTAAAAAGAATTAACAAACTTATAAGGTAGTCAATTCAAATAATAATTAAAATACATACGTAATTAGAAACACAAAGTCGTAAACTGCCAAAAATCATAACTCCCCTTCCTTTAGCTTCTGTCTTATAAAATTATGGCAGCAAACTAAGTTGTAAACTAAGTACTCTACACTAGACAACAGAAGACGACAATAAACCCGATGTTTGAGAACGGATCAAAAATATTGACGAAGTATATGTAATTGATTGTACTGTTGGTTCTTGGTGGAAATTCATGTTGAATACTAATAAAACACTATTTTTCGTGCACTTTTTCCACTATATAGTGGAAAAAGTGCACGAAAAATAGTGTTTTATTAGAATATATTGACGAAGCACAGGCTCTACTTAAAGCTAGTTTCAGATTACGCTAATATAATATAGTACACTGTACAGTGTGAACGTGTCCATAACAATGTAATGGTGCGCGCAGCGCGATAGTCTTGTGCTATGAGCTATACAGGGTGCAATTAAACCTTCTTGTCAAATTTTGATATATTAGTCCTTGTTGAAAATAAAAATACACGTATTTTTTCTTTTATAATTACTCAGTACTAAAATGTTGAGAAATAGCTTCCGTAAGTTATCCTAAAAAACACTACAATTAATGGACATGTTGCGTCGCCCGCAAGTGATGTGACCCCGCGCGCGCGCCTCCCGCCGTGTTACCCGTTCTATTCTCGTTCTATTAAAAGTTGTAGCTTTTTTAATGAAACTTAAACGGACAGATTGCCTACTAATTCTGAGAGGAAGTTAAAGATCGGTCGGAATAATATAATCCTCTCTCAATGAACGCCAAGAAGACCGATCTCCTGCTACTCGCATCCAACATGGGCCCGCAACTAAACGGAGATCGTCATCCCACCTAGTTGGAAGTCGACCTACACCCCGATTACCTAGCCTTGGTCAACATTCCAGAGTAAGTTTACTCCAGCCTATGTCCAGCTGTGGACGACTATAGGCTGATAATATGATGATAATGATGATGAATATAATCCGATGAAATTAAAACTAAATGGCATCATTTTATTGATAGCTGCAACTTAACATTCACATCCATCTCAAACCTAAGTCCTAACCGATTTTCCTGAATTTTGGTATGGAGATACTTTGAGTCCCGGGAAAGGACATAGGATACTTTTTATCTTGGAAAAATGTTCCGTAGCCGGCGGCTACCTAGCACGATAATCTACAATTAATGGACATGTTGCGTCGCCCGCAAGTGATGTGACCCCGCGCGCGCGCCTCCCGCCGTGTTACCCCCTGTTATGACCTCGCGCCGCGAGTGACCGTTCTGCAACGATTTAAAATGGGATAAAATATGTTAATAAAAAAATATAACACCCAATTTTTTTTAGTTAAATGGACTCTCCTAATGATACCTAAGCCTTGGAAAAAATTTGGCAGAAAGGTTTAATTGCACCCTGTATAGGTACTATAATATGCTATTATATTATAGCGTAGTCTGAAACCAGCATAATAAATAATATCACGCGGCAGCGTGTCAAGCCAAGTTCTTCTTTTTTACATTTATGTTTTTGGTGGGATTAATAGTACGTAAAATTACATCTCGACGAATTGTTATGGCCACCATAGAAAGAGTTTCCTACAATAGACAAATTCACAGATTGACAAAGGGAACTTGTCCCTAAAATCTGCCGGTTTCTTTCGCATTTATGTTCTAACCATTCTAAGCTTGGATAAAGAAAGTAAATAGTAACTACGTAAGTGGCAGTAGAGAACAAAAAACGCTGGATTCTTTTGCTAGAAAAATGTAGGTAGCAGCCCTGTCAGTGTCTCTGTTCTTTCGCATTTCCGATACCCATGCTAAGCTTGGATAAAGAAAGTAGGTTTCTAGGAGCATCACAGATTACTAAGTATGTAGTAACAACGTAAGTGGCATTAGAGAAGAAAAACGCTAGGTTTTTTTAAGGCTTAGCAACAATAAATTTCTAAACTTTGTATAAAGAAAGTAATAATAACAATAATAATATCTATGGACGCTTCACACCACGTCAGTCTGGCCCCGTGGTAAGTACCTGAAGGACTTGACATGTGTTACGGGTACCAGATAACGGAAATATATTTAATACTTTTATACTATACTTATATTTAAGATTTTTATTATGTTATACACATATTTAATATACCATCCATGACCCAGGAACTTTGAAAACTTTTTGTTCCCTCGGCGGGATTCGAACCCGCGACCCCCGGCTTGAGCTACCAAAAGCCCACCATCTGAGTCACAGAGGTCGTCAAAATAGTAAGATAGGTTTCTAGTATCATCTATAAACAGTACCTACATAATATACAAGGTGTAACAAAACAGTGACAATACTTAAGTTAATCGTATGTATGTGTTCCTTGTAGAGTGTTCACTGTGAAAGTAGCAGCGCTGAAAGACCAATTTTTTTTGTGATTTGCAAGCGCTCCAGTACAGAAACTCACGAGTTTCCACATACAAAAGTGAAAAAATTGCTCTTTTAGCGCTACTATTTTTACAATGAACTCACTACACGGAACCCATAGTAAACTGTATTAATTATTATCACTTAGTTTTGTGACACCTTGTGTAGCATTATAATTTAGAGAACAAAAACAATAGAACGTGGTGGGTTCACGTGGGAGAGCCATGCTTCGGCACGAATGGGCCGGCTCGACCGGAGAAATACCACGTTCTCACAGAAAACCGGCGTGAAACAGCACTTGCGCTGTATTTCGTCGAGTGAGTGAGTTTACCGGAGACCCAACCCCCTACCCTATTCCCCTCTCTTCCCTACCCTATTCCCTTCCCTTCCTTACTATATTAACCTATTCCCTCTTAAAAGGCCGGCGACGCACTTGCAGCTCTTCTGATGCCGCGAGTATCCATGGGCGACGGAAGTTGCTTTCCATCAGGTGACCCGTTTGCTCGTTTGCCCCCTTATTTCATAAATAAAAAAAAAACTTTTTCTAGAAAAAAGTAAGTAGCAGCCCTGCGTGCCAGTCGTTAACGTCCATAAAATGTAGTTACGCCAGTTACTGGCGTAATGGGTTTCTAATGGTACAATCAGGGAACATGCACTGCCCTATATCGCTATCTTGTTGCACTATTGCATCATAATATTATATTATATTATGCAGGGTGTAAGTTAACAAAAAAAAACCGGCCAAGTGCGTATCTGGGCATGCACAATATAATAATAATAATAGCTCCCACACTGGTTTCGGTGACGGTGGCCGGTTTCATTTAAACCAGGCCAGCTACGCAGGAGTAATTTTATAGTGCCCAGGTGTGTGCGCAGTACACAAGAGCACTCTCTATTCCTTTACTCTCATAACCCAGTGGGACGGTAGACCGACACGACCGGCGAGAGATCAGGCGCAGGACCGACTTTTTGCGCCCATCCGACGTATGGATCATCTTACTTGTCAACAGACAATCAGGTGATCAGCCTGCATTGTCCTTACCAATCTTGGAAATAACATGTTTCCAACGCGAGAATCGAACCCACGACCTCCGAGTCAAGAGCCGCGCTCTATACCACTAGACCACAGAGGCGTTATGGCACAATAGCCGTAGTAACTAGTACCGCAAATTTTTGATAACTGTGGACAGACAGACGGATGGACAGACCGAAACTATAAGGGTTCCTTGTTGACTACGGCACCATAAAAAGCAATAATAACGATTTTACCCATATTATAAAACAATAAAAAAAGGTTACTATTTCAGCGCCCTTACTTTCACAGTAAACTCTATACAGGGTAAGTATAACAATACTAAGTGACAATACTTTCGAGTTTACAGTGTGTGTCCCTTATATTATAGTTCACTGTGAAGGTGGCAGCGCTGAAAGAGTTTTTTTTTTACTTTTGTATGGGGAAATTCGCTAGAGGGCTTGCTCATACAAATCGCAAAAAAGGCTCTTTCAGCGCTGTTTGCCCCAATATTGCCCGACTAGAATGTCACACGTGTGACTTTAGGGGAGGGGGCCAGGCCCCCATTGTTTATTTCCAAACCAACTAGCAACAGACTAGTTATAGCCACGATTAAACTACCATGGTCTTATCCAGACCAGTAGCTTAGACCCTTTCGAAAAAAAAAAAGCTCTTTCAGCGCTGCTACTTTCACAGTAAATTCTATATAAGAGACACACACACACACATCATAAAGTACCTATATCACTGTGTTTTGTTACATTTTGTAGATTGTAGACTACTAGAATATGACCCCGCATTTAACCGAAAATTGTTCAATATCTTTCGCGAGGGAACCGTATAGTTTTTCGAGACAAACAATAATTATCCATATGTCCTTTTCCGCTGTGCAAAGTATCTCCATACCACATTTCATCTAAATTGGATCAGCCGTTTAAGAGCGAAGACGTAACAGACAGATCGACCCACTTTAGCATTCACAAATTAATTTTACTCATAATGCCGTTCCCAGGGCCCCCGTAAGGGCTACTGGCGCCTGTGTGCAAAATAAGGATTTCAATGGCGACTCTTTAGGCAAATTTTCTGGGTCCTTGGTTTTGGCACCCATAAAGATGACGATTTGGCGCCCCTAGAGGATGGCGCCCGTGTGCATTGCACACATTGCACATATTATGGTAGCGGAGGCCCTGGCCGTTCCCTTGTATGTGATAGAAGTAACATAGCAATATTATTTTAACTTTTTTTTATCGTTGGGGGAATGCATTTACGCATCCCCGGGGCCTGGGGAGGACCACCGAGGTATGTGGGACTCGCCTGGGCGGATGTAATATCCGTACCCGGGACTACCCACTAAAACCCCAACGGTGTTCCTGCTCCTGAAGGTGGGACTACGGGAAACGCGTGATACACGACCGCAGCCAGCAATATTTTCACTTGTGAACGAAATTACAGTACTATTACTATGGTTCTTCCGAATTTCTACGCCTTCGGAGACCAGCGACTCAGTGCTATATCTTTTGCAAACAGTAGATACTTAATCGTATATTTTTTAACATAATAAAAATTGTATAACAATAAAGTAAGTTGTAAAAACTTTTATCTAATTGATCTATTGTATGCGCGTGTTGTATTTTTTACCGAAAACCATTTGAGAGCATTGTTCAGGAATTTTTATTAAGTTGCCTTTACACTTAATAATTTTAAGTATGTCTATGTCGCAGTCATCTAGTTGAGTCTGCTATTTTTGATTGAATGACTAGCGAATTCACTGGATGAAACCATTTAATGGGTTAATTCAATGAATTCGCTATTCATTCAATCAAATAGCAGATTCAACCAGATGACTGTAACATGCATATTACATTGTGTGACATGTATTTAACTGTGCAGGAACGAACTGACACCAGCAGTATTTCCGGACCTATACGACCTGCAAACGTTCAAACAGAGAGCGTATTCCCTCTTAAAAGGCCGGCAACGCACCTGCAGCTCTTCTGGTGTCCATGGGCGGCGGTAGTTGCTTTCCATAAGGTTACCCGTTTGCTCGTTTGCCCCCTTATTTCATAAAAAAACATCCGTACTGATGAATAATTTAGGTACTTATAACTTATAAGTTACCAATCCATACCGGGCGAAAATCCGAAAACTTTTACATAATAAAATAATATTATTGAGCTGATTTTTTTTAAACGTGATATGGACTATTCACTATACACTTCGGTTTTTTTTGTGTACTCTCTCAATAAACGAACTTCGGTGCAACGAATCAACGTCCATTTTTGTATGTAATTGAAAAAACAGAGAAAGAATTAAATAAAGAATCTTTATTTTATAAAACATTAAATACATTTTAAAAAATAACCCAATTTAAAAACCAAATTGGTCTACTCAATATAATATTGTATTGTGAACATATTTTGCAACGCTGAGTAAGCACCATTAATTTTTGGTGCGAGTTTCTTACGCCGCGCCGCCGCCGGTTCGTCTCGCCGGCTTAACTTCCGAACCGGTTATAGGCACAGCTAGCAGCTAGTTTCCAAGTTCCGAAAAAAAATTAATAAAATATTAAATAACTCTGAATAAAATGGATTTGAATTTAATTTTTGATGCGGGTTATAATCGAATGTGCAAGGATATTTACTGATGGCTTGTCAAGGAAAATGTGGTTCAAGTGGAGTACAACCTTGATTTATTTAAAGATTATCGTGGTTACTGGTTTCCGTCTAGTTAGAGTACCGTATAACATAATATTGTTATCACAACAAACGTAATATTATTGTATTTAACTGCGTTATTAATTATTATGCTTGTTACATAATCCTTTAAGGATGTTTTAGCGCGCGGCCCTTTAACTAAAGTGTGACGTTAAAGACATCAAACTTTTCTTACTTCGTAGTACCAAAGAATAAACTCAAGATCCAAGACTCAAGATCACTCAAGCACCAAGTGCCAGTTTCGCTCGGGGTCCGTTTTACGCTGTGAAATGACCTTCGCGGTCCACACATTTTATTTAAAAAAATATCAAACAAAGGTAATTACGAAAATTACAAAGGTATTTTTTTAGATATCAATCAGAAAAGTAACCATTTTTTGTAGCTAATTATCTCTCTCAAGTTTGGAGTGAAATATTGGTGCAAGCTATAGATGACATTAAATCCTGGAGATGTTGAAGACCTAAGATGAACGAAGATCATCTTCGAACATGCTTGGTCCGCACACAATAGGTCGGCGGTCCGGATGCGGACCGCGGTAAGCCATTTGGTGACCTACCTGCTCTATATTGTATACAAATTATCAGAAAAAAAATCTTGATAATGAGACAAAAATACACTAAAACTTGAATGGCTTCAAATGTAAATATGGCCCTAACCAACACCGTATGTGGGCCCATTTTTCGGCCACGCTTTTGCTCCTACATGCTATGATATTGTATCCTAAATGTAATGTTAATAGTTGATACGTCTATAGAAAGTACTATCAGAGAAGTTGAGTAATTGCCAGATGACCTAAGCTAAGTAATTTGGTCGAGTTATGTCAAACCCAGCCGAGAGATCTCGACTAGCATTGAATTCATAAAATCCGACCAAATGACATACTTAGATCTGTCAACTGCCTATGAATTAATTTCTTCGATGGTAATAATAATAATAATATCTATGGACGCTTCACACCACGTCAGTCTGGCCCACGACAACGGAAATATATTTAATACTTTTATACTATAAATATATTTAAGATTATTATTATATGATACACATATTTAATACACACCCATGACCCAGGAACTTTGAAAACTTTTTGTTCCGTCGGCGGGATTCGAACCCGCGACCCCCGGCTTGAGCTACCAACAGCCCACCAACTGAGCCACAGAGGTCGTCAATACAATACAAGGTGCAATACAAGTTTATATTAAACCATACAATACGATGGTACAATACAAGATTTATAATAATCCATACTCACATTCCAACCCAATTCTATTCGTCAGCTGCTCGAACCCGTGTACGGTGCCATCCGCACTGCGGTGGGTTTGCAACAGCAGTAGGAAGTCATCGACCACGGAATTCAGCTCGGGTATGAACCCCTGTATAGTCTGTGGACTCGTCAGCTCCGAGGTCAAATGCCGACGAAGATGGTGCCACTTCTCACCCTGTCTAGAAAAAAAACATTAAAATTAGACCACTATTAAAGGGCCCATTCACGGCAGGACTGCACGGCAGTCCTGCAGTAAATGGGCCTCACTGATTGGTTCACACTCGGTTTTTCCGGCCGTGAATGGGCCTCTTAAATTCTAAAACTTAAAAAAAAAACAGGAAAATCCATGCTCGTGTCTGTGAGTTTTAAAAATGAATTAAAAAGTGACTTTATAGTCTATGGAAGTTTTTTGTTTATAATTTATCTAATTCGAAAATAGAACGCCAAGTGTATCAAACGAAATCGTAAAAAACGTGTAAAAAAAAACAATTAATCCTTTGCTCTACTATTTTATTGTAACGAATATTTTTGCCATTAATATTATCTACTTATTTACTAATATTTAAAATGCATATTCAGTCTGTCTATTGGTATGTTATCTCTTTATGTTTAAACAGTTAAACACTTTGTTAAAAAGTTCCAATTACTTAGTTTCGCTCGGGGTCCGTTTTAAGACATGAAATGACCTTCGCGGTCCATACATTTTATATTAAAAAAAATATTAAACAGAGATAATTACGGAAATTAAATAGGTATTTATTTAGATATCAATGAGAAAAGTAACCATTTTTGTAGCCAATTATCTCTCTGAAGTTTGGAGTGAAATATTGGTGCAAGCTATAGATATTGACATTAAATCCTGGAGATGTTGAAGTCCTAGGATGAACGAAGATCATCTTCGAGCATGCTTGGTCCGCCATTTGGTGACCCCTGCTCTATCTCTAAATATTTGTTATGAAAACAAAACTTTTTCTTCGCTATGAATAGTCCGGCACAACCAAGTAGCAGCCAATATTTATTGAAATATCAAACTACATATAAGTGAGTTACTACTACTCTACCGGGATCTGATGGCAAATTTGGATGGCAGATTTTCAAAAAATATCCTTGATCGTTGGATAAATTTCTATAGTTGCATGTTTCACACACAGAATCAGCCGCAAAGGATCAAAATGTTTTATTCCAATTATTACCCCGGTATAGCTAGAGTCAATTTCTTTTCTCACTTTTTGCCATCAGATGATCAGATCCTGGTAGACCTTCAAAAACACTTAACTCGCAATTTGTTATCATGCAATAAAGGCTGAACAGGAAGTGAGCTCCGCCAAAAAACCTAGACAATCATGTTACGTCTAGTAAATATTACGTGACTAGAAAACTAATATTTTTATATCGTAATCATGTCATTTTTATTAATTATCATGCGATTGTGGTAATAAAATATAATAAAAGTATAGTGAGATATTAAAATAATATTAAATCGCTAAATTCTGTAATAGAGCGCGGCTTACGTTATTTTAATCGATCCAGTAATCCAATCTAGCGCTGGATTACTCTGGACTCTGGAGTAATGTAAACGAGCACTTTAAATGCACTGGGACGTTATTTCAGTAACACTCCAGCGGGGTTAAAATGGTCGCTTTGAAGAATCATGATATGAATCACAATATGATTCATTTTTCTAAAATCGCAAAATGCAACTCTGCTTGCAATTCATTTCTGTATTTTTGTACTGATTTGACATTTGTCAGTTTGACAGTTTTGACAATTCATTTGCTGAATTGATTGAGAGGAATTGCTAAATGTGACCATTTTAGCTTCGCAGCTCTGGATTGGATCACTGGATTGAAATAACGTAAAAAGTTTATCCGAAAACGCGAAAGGGCCAAGCCACAACACTGCGTTGCGGCGTCGCATCGTAAAAATCTATGACGCCGCAGAACGCATCGTGTAAATTTCCGATGCGACAGTGACTATTTCCAATGAAATTTTGCACTCCGACATCGCATATCATTTCTGTGCGTTGTTGTTTTTGCGATGCAACGCCGGAACGCAGTGTTGTGGCCTGGCCCTAACTGCGTTTGAGAGGCACGGTAATGGAAATGAAACAAAAATTTGTACAAAAAAATACGTGCGCCACTCAGGGACGGCCTGGCCGCGGTAAACTCACTATACTATGTGTTAGTGTTAACACCGTTATCCTTGAAACCATCAAATAAGCCCGTCAAAATGAACAACTTTTTCTATGAGAACAATGCTGGGAACTCAAAAAAAATGCCGTCTTCATACTCATCGGCGGCATCGGCAATTTGTATGGGTATGAAGACGGAGTTCCCATCATTGTTCTCATAGAAAAAGTTGTTCATTTTGACGGGCTCATTTGATGGTTTCAAGGATAACGGTGTTTACACTAACACACTGTATATTCAAAATTTCTTGATTCGGTCGCCGCGCTCAAAGCCCGCGATAAAAGCTTGCAATATATTTAAAAGTAAAAAACCTAAAAAAAATTTAGCTGACGTATTCTTTACCCCGCATACCTACTACTTTTAGTTTAAATTTTCCTCTCTCGTAGGGTTGCCTGGAAGAGATCGCTCATAGCGATAAGGCCGCCCTTGCCCACATTTATGTTTTTTGTTATGTTTAGTTTTAGTAACATTATTGTATTATTTAGTTAATGTGAGCAATAAAGAATCTATCTATCTATCTATCTAACCCTTTTGCATCCAAATTAAAAAAAAAACAAGTGTAGTTATTGTGTCATAAAAACCCAAATTCTCAGCTAATCTATTTGTAATGGCTACTGGTGAACGTAATACACGTGTGATCTACATTTTTAATCACGGCTTTCACCTATCACGGATCCTTGAGTGCATTGCAAAAACACATAAAGGTGAGATCACACAAATGACGTTAGTCGCGCGACATTTCGCAGGCGTCAAAACACGCGAACTACAAAGAGTATCGGCCATTGAACAACGAACTATTCCTGTGCATAGAACCACAACTAATGATAACAAAGTAACTGATCGTGCGTAAGCAAAGAATTAAGAATTTTTCATTTTAAGGAAAACACAATTTAACATTTAGTCGTACGTATATGTAGATAAAAGAGCGTTAAATATTATAAAATTGTAACGTTAGTAGATCTAAGGAATAAATAAAATTCTCCTCTCATTGTAAACCATATAAATTATAGTCGCTCGCATATTAATTTGTCGCATAGTCGCGTCACCTTGTCGTCTTTAATGTGATCTCACCTCAAACTTTTTTCTAATCAAAAGAAGTTATAATTTAATAACTTTCTTGCTAGATGTTACTAGACCGAGTCACTTCGCTTAATTGACCTCGTGGCTGCAATTTTCTTCATAATGGCATTAATTTTTTGCATTTACTTTCTATATCTTAAGTCTAACCTATATTACCTAATGAATAATACCTAAATTGTATTAGTGATCGAAGCCTAAATTGCTGAAATAATGCGATTTACTTTCTCTAGACACCATTAGTTGAACGTTCATATTTTTAGTTTATTATATTTTTACATAACATTGTTGCATAACTGTATGAACTCTACAGGAAAACTTTTTGCGACGGAAACAGTCCTACGTTTGCGTACCGCTCGAAGCATTGCACGTTTTTTTCTCGTATGTTAAATTTAATGCCTTGTTTTACGTATGTCCGAAGAGACAGAGAGAGAAAGGGAGATGATTTGAACTTTAATCAGAAGTGGCCATCCAAAAACATAACAATAAGTAGACGTTTGGCATGGACATATTTTTGTTGCTGTTTTCGTTCCTATACAACGTACCTATCATATAAAGACCGCACTTGGTTAAGCGACAGTGTAGTGTAAGGATCAATTCAGACCGCAAGGCGACGGGTAGACGCATTTCTAAATTTGTATGGATTTGACAGATTTCCAAGACGTCTCACGCAATTGAAGTCTGTCAATTCAGTACTTTAGAAATGCATATCTACGCGTCGCGTCGCGGTCTGAATTGACCTAACTGTTATTGTTAATTAAGAGAATAACTTACTCATTAACCAGCCCAGTCGACGCGTATATGTCTGGTCTGCTCCGTCTGTACACCTGGACGATCTCCGTCGGCGGCCTGTAGGGGCGGCGCGCCGGGGTCCGCAGCACCGCCTCCACAGCGGCCCGCTCCGAGATCGACACGCAGGCCCCGCCTGGCATGGCCTGGGCGAACACCGGCCCGTAGCGCCTGAACATGTCTGCGTGCAAATATCTCGTGCAGATAGTGGGTGGACACACCGAGAGAATAAGGAGGTGGACTTTGACAGCTATCAGCTGACAAATTTGACTGACGTCTTTGGCGCGCGTTTTTGGTGACTACCTACAACACTAGCCCCGCCGGGCATGGCCTGGGCGAACACCGGCCCGTAGTGCCTGAACATGTCTGCGTGCAAATATCTCGTGCAGATAGTGGGTGGACACACCGAGAGAATAGGGAGGTGGACTTTGACAGCTGTCATCTGTCATCCGTCATCTGACGTTTTTGGCGTGTTTTTGTGGTCTACCTACAACGCATATATCTTTATTCTGACGATGCCTTTATAAATGAAGTCCTGTTTTATAGTAAAAAAAACTACTTAATTGGTCTCCATTATAACAATCAGCTCATGTTGTTCTTAAGTGGTAAAATATGTTTTACAAGTAAAACATTTATCCAAGTTTGGGGCTCTAACGGATAGCAAATAGTCCAATGTTTGGAAACTCACCTTCATAAGCTTCGTGGAGCTTGTTCATCCTATACCGCCTCCAGAACAGCCATTTCGTGCCGATCACCGGCAGCACCATAGGCCCAGGTAGCCGATGCTTGTCACTAGGTCTGGTGACCGCCACACATAGTAGGAGTACCACCGCAGCCAGGATGAGAGTGGGGACACCAGACCAGTCCACTAGCGGTGCTGGGGCGCACTGTAAAAGAAGGTTTCAATTAGTATAGTAATTATTTTATCACTGTGCCCAGCATCTTAGCACTCAACTTTAAATTTAGAGATCGACTAATAATGTGAGTTTTATGTTTTATTGGGTCTGGTAAGATGGCTGGTGAATTTTACTCTTAAGAGACTTATCCGCCTATCTAATCACATCGATAGAAGGATCGATGGGAACATAAAAATTCGATGCTACGACATCTGCCACTTTGCTTTGATAATTGAAATATCGGCATCAACCTATTAGCAAGGCTAGCTTTAGGCTTTAGCACAGTAGAAGTTTAAAGGATAAAAATACCTACAATTTGTAGTGTCACTTTGACCCACAAAAATTAGAAACCCTTTCTATGGAGACAACTCGAAGGTCTGATCAGAAATTCGAAACTATAGACATTGTGACGGATTTTCGGTACAAAACATAAACCTATGTAGAATTTCTATGGTGGCAATGGCAATCCAAAGATTTGATGTCTAAGAACCGGTATGAGTTTGTGTAATATCAAATATTGTACTGGTCAAGACGGTTGGCCAAGTTCATGATTACCAAACGCGGTCGGCGACCGGAGAACTTGAACTTGGCATTGCGCAACTCTCGTGCAATGTTCTGGTTGGTCACTTTTCGACCTTATTCCTTGGCATTAAAGCTTAAAAGTATACAATAGACTGTCGGTACGATGTGGATTTTTGCAGAACCACAGAATATATATTAGTAGTGGCAGAACAGTACCAGAAAAGGGCGCATCATGAGATTAGGATTTTAATTAGATCAGTGTTAGTAGAAATTAATGTAGTGTCAACCTAAATATTGTTAATGCTTAGTTTTTAACTTACTAAGGGTTGATGGCACCAGAGCAGAGTAGACAGAATTACAGAGTATGCCGACTTAGAGCTGATGTTGAAATTTTTAAATTTAACGTATTATGATGAAAATCGTCGCTAGGGTTGTTAACTTGTTACCTACGAATTTAAAACTATGACATATTCGCTGGACGTGTTCCTCTTTGGTCGTATTGTTGTTTGTGTTTTGGCACATGCGATTAAAATTGTCAGAATCCAATTTTGAAATCTTTATTTGAAATATTTAAAAATAAATTATATCAGCCAGTGCGAGGCACATTCTGTTCATAATCCTAGTGAAACCCGACGAATTTGACAGATATTGAAACCTGTCCGTTTCTTTGCAGTCGAACTACTGGTAGTTACAATGATATTCTATGTTACTAACGTAACTAGATTTGCAGTTTACGACAGCAACGCGTTGCCACTTCGAAGATGCCTGCAGGCATATCTAACTTCAGTTGCCTGCTTGACGTTTAGCAAGCGTGACGCATCCGTTAAAGCTATTCAAAATGGTGAAATGTGTTGTTAAAAATTGTGTATCACGGTCCGAAAAGGATGATAAAGCAAGTGGCGTTACTTTTCATAAGTAAGTTTGCATAATTTTAATCATAATTGTCTAAAATTACATGAAAACAAAAAAAATATATCGTGAATTTTTTTTGTCACTGGTGTTGCCAGTGAAACGATTTTAATTTTCCCACTTATATGGGAGTTTACTTGATGAAAGGATGAATGACAGAAGTGTGTGCCAGTAATATCTGTGAATAGAATTTCGGCAACGTCTGTAATATGCACAATCATTACGAAAATTAGATTTTAATTTTATTTCATCATTGTAATGTGTAATCATTTTAAAATAGTATTAGGTTCACTTAGAATGATATTTTATTTGTTTTTTAGAGTACCTAAAGATCAGAAGCGTAAAGAGGAGTGGATAAGATGTATAAGACTATTACGCAAAGAAAGCGACTGGTTTCCATCTACAGCTACCGTCATATGCTCGAAACACTTTAGAGATCAAGATAAGATTCCACCTAAGCATGATAAAGGTCATACTAAATTGACAAACAAAGCAGTTCCAATGGTTATTGTAAGTACCTATTTAACTATGTGTGAAAGTGGTCTGTAGTCTGTTCGTCGGTCTGTGTTTAATAAGTCATTTTTTCTAGGATGAAATCAAATCACCACCGTTAGAAATGGAAGTTGATTTAAATGTGGAAACTGACGATGAAATGCTCGAAATATTAGAAACACCACGAGAACATAAAATGAGAAAAACTATTAAACGCTTAAAGTTTGTATCATCGAAGAGATTAAAATGTATACGGAATTTAAGACAAAAAAATAAAAGACTTCAGATTAAAAAAGAGAAATTGTCGGACATAATAAAAGAATTAAAAAAGCAGCGCTACTGAAGTGAAGAAGAAGAAGAAATGCAATTAAATTTTAATGAAGAAATGTGTGTCTTAATGAAAGCATTTTAGAATTCATATCAAAATAAAAGGTCTTTTTTAAAAAAGTTTTCTGTTGCACTGAGAAAATTTGCGTTATCACTTAATTTTTACTCACCTGCAGCATATAAATATGTTCGTGCAACCTTGAACAATTGTTTGCCTCACCCAAGAACGTTACTGAATTGGTACAACAAGATTAATGGGGAACCTGGCTTTACGGCAGATGCATTCAATGTATTGAAAATAAAAAGTGCTGATTCCAAGTCAAAAATTATTTGTAATTTAGTGATGCATCAAAGCTTTGTTAGCCACGGAGCTTTTATGGTTTCATAAAATCATAATTATTAAAGACAAAGGAGGCCTATGCTATCCAGCGCAACAGGTTTTCGACATTTGTATATAATGTGAAGCCGTGATTAAATTTGCTATTGCTATGTCCGGTGGAAAGTCTTTGCATCCTAAATATGGTGCTATGTATTTAAGTACGAAAACACTTGAAAAAATTCAAACATATTCGTGGATTAAAAAATTTGCTATTCATACAGCAGAAAACGTGTCATCATTACAGATGGATCATTCTCTTTTGTTAATAACGCGATAATTCACAAGTATGTTAAGATAAGATTGTACCACGAATGTAAAATGTTTACCTTAAGCTATAAGAAAGAGAGTAAAAGACAATTGTACAACAAACTTATGTTACACAGTGGTGTATAATCAATAAACCACCCTGCTGATTAATTTACAGTAAAAAGTTTATAAACTTTTTTAACATGTTGTCATGTTAAAAAAGTTTATAAAAAAATATTATCGTAATTATACGAGAACAATAATAAATTATAATATTTACGCACTTATTTTTTTATTTCTATTCACATACCTTGTAAATATCTTAGAATTTAAAGTCTGTCAAAAAAGTCATGACAGGCGGGAAATTTTTTAAATGAAATAAAAAATATGAGAACTATAATAATTCGAGATAAAAATGTGCAAGGTGACAATATTTAAAATGTAATAAGCGTTCTCTATGAAAATACAAAGAAAAAAATACACGTTTTAAGCGTGATTACGTTTAGAAAATTTTCCCGCCTGTCATGACTTTCTTGACAGACTATATATAGATCTTTGTTATTTAATAGATTTTTTAAATAAAAAAACTATTATTTATTCAAATCCATTTACTATTGAAAATATTTAGAAAAAGCTAGTAACTAGGTAATAGTTACTAGCTTTTTCTAAATATTTTCAATGTACAGACATGCTTCTGTAAGATTTTTCTAATAATATAGATTGAAAGTTTAATGAAATTCTGTTCAGAATATATAACATTAATCACACCAAAGCAATTAAATACTTAATAAATTATTTATTCATTCATTAATTTAGGGGAAATTATTTCTCGCCATTGGCAACTCTGTTCGTTTTCACGCCAGCAATGTATTGTCTCACTTCAACGGTAATTAGTTAATGAGTGGAAGGAACGAGACAAATATAGTTTACTTTGACATATTGTATCGGTTTCAAAGCTCAAATGCGTCAAACGTCTTTTGAAGTTTGAACTATCAATTATTATTTATTGGTGACGCATTTTTGAGAATCGTTTGTAAGACATTGCTACTCTAGTATTTTAGAAACTCATTGGGTAGTTATGTCTATTATGCCAGAGGCGTAGTTATAACTTATAGTTAAAAGGTTATCGTCAAATATGGCGTCAATTATGACTTGACAGATCATTTGACATTTTGTTATGGTTAAAGTTATAGTTAAAGAAAGTTGGTGCAGCACACCCTAATATTAGATTAATTAGACTAAAATACCTAATGTTAAATTATTTGCTTATATAAGTTCTCAAGTTACAAGTAGGTAAAGAAAGTAGTGTAATATACCAACTACCAATAATAACTACTATTAATATACCAAGGTTATTCGAAGTTGTAAAATTTTATGTTGAACCCAAGGTTAAGGGTGTAAAATTTTAGCACTGATAATTTTTATGTTTCATGTCCATAATATGCCATTGGTAAGTGTTGTAAATCTTTAAAGGAAAAATCAGCATGTTGATTTAATAATATTGATATATTAATAATTAACTAGCTATTTCACCGAGCTTTGCTCGGTATTCGATAAAACACGAATAAAATGACATTTTCTAAAAATGATTCCTAACTAGATCGATTTATCGCCCCCGAAACCCCCTATATACTAAATTTCATGAAAATCATTGGAGCCGATTCCGAGATTCCAATTAAATATATATATATATATATATATATATATATAAGATTAATTAGTGAGTTAACAAAGAGATATAATTCATAAACATACATACGTGTTCATTATAAAAAATTATAAAAATGTTGAAAAAGTCTACACTTGAATCAACGTGGAATGTCTGGAAAAAGATTTAAATCAAATCTAGCCAAAAAATCAGAAATAAAACTTATTAAGTATAACTCCAAAACAAACGTTATCTAAATTGCACGTATTTTGGTTCCAGTCGTTAATAGTTTAACGAACGTCTAGCATTAGTTCGGCGAATTCACACAAACATGGAATAATTACTTACTTATAATTGCTTTTATAATTTTCGTATAGAAAGATTTGGAAGCCTAGTTATAACTGCCACACTCAGAGACGAAGATTAAATACTTAACTTTTATTTTATGAAATAAGGGGGCAAACGAGCAAACTGGTCACCTGATGGAAAGCAACTTCCGTCGCCCGAGCCCGTGGTATTTCTCCAGTTGCTCTGGCCCATTCGTGCCGAAGCATGACTCTACCAAATATATAAGTATAAAACTTATGTAATTAAATAGGGGACAATATCTTCATCTGTCAAACTCTTCATTCAATTGAAGTTTAATCATCATTCAATTTCTCTGAGTGCTTCAATCAGAGATGAATATCTATATATTAATACGTGAGCCAAAAACTTTGTATCCCTTTTGAGGAAAAACGGGGAAACGTAGGTGAATGAAATTTTGCACAGTTATAGTTTACATGGTGAAGGAGTGCATCGAACTAATATTATTTTGAAATTATACTTTTATCATACATTTTTTTCACAAATAAAACATTACACACACTACAACACACACACTAGGAAAAATGACAGATTTTTAGTGACAAGCCTATATATACGAATTATACTCTTTTATTTATGGTTGAAGTCCGTTGACAACAAGGTGACAAATTGAAAATGGATTATAGTTTTTTTTATTGAATCTTAGCTACTATTAGACAATGCTTACACGGCCAGTCTGAGATCAGCTGAGTCCCATAGATAAGAGTTGAAAAAAATATGATTTAAAGTCAATATTATTTTTTTACAAAATATATGTAGTAGTCCTAATGTCGTTGAAACTAAGGTCGAATTTCGACCATTGGGCGATCTCTAGTGTTAATAATTACTACACAGGAATGTAATGACTTCGAAATAAGCTACATACATTTTGTGTCAAACTATTATTATCATTAAGTGCGGCAGTAAGTGATAATACTGAAGATGCGACACAAAATATTATAGTAACATAATAGTAATAAATCCATTTTTTTTTTTTATGAAATAAGGGGGCAAACGAGCAAACGGGTCACCTGATGGAAAGCAACTTCCGTCGCCCATGGATACTCGCAGCATCAGAAGAGCTGCAAGTGCGTTGCCGGCCTTTTAAGAAGGAATAGGGTAATAGGGGAGGGTAGGGAAGGGAAGGGAAGGGAATAGTTGAGGGTAGGGAATGGAATAGGGTAGGGGTTAGGGGATTGGGCCTCCGGTAAACTCACTCACTCGGCGAAACACAGCGCAAGCGCTGTTTCACGCCGGTTTTCTGTGAGAACGTGGTATTTATCCGGTCGAGCCGGCCCATTCGTGCCGAAGCATGGCTCTCCCATTCTAAAGTACTGGCATTTTTTTAATCATTATAGTTTATCCCACAACCTGAGCACTTTTGTGGTACACTATACGGTAAAACTATCACGCCTATCGATTTGTACCTACGTTAACATATATTTATATGTAGATGTATTATTATCGGTCAGTCAAGGTTTGGTAATTGGTTACTATTAAAATTACCACGCAGAAAAACGACTCGAGCTCTCACTAAGCTTGTCTCTTAGCTAGTAATATAATTGGTCAATTTGGTCTTAAAATTTGCTGGCTGGTTAATGCGAATAAGCTTATATTACACGCACTACAAAATTAGCAATATAAATTGTGAATGGTGCAATTTTGGCAAGTTCTACGCAAAAAGTAGAGTCCTTGCCAGGACTATTGTATGGAAACTGGTTATATTATAGTAACTACCAGTTTTATTAGCCATAAACATGGACATAAAACGCTATTATTTGAAGCTACACCAACTTTTCAAATTAGATTGTACAGGCTGTATCAAAACAAGGAGAAAATAATATTTTATTATTAAAGCAGCACTGAAACAGCAATTTTTTTGTGATTTGTATACAAAAGTTTAAAAAAAGTTACTCTTTCATCGCTGTTACTTTCACATTGAACTCTATTGAACGGTACTCATACACACCCTAAAGTACTATCGCTTAGTTTTGTTCCATCCTGTACATTAAATAGCTACGAAGGATATACAGGGCTTTTCAGTTTTCAGATTAAAATAGAGATTGTCGCTATGAAAGGCAATCGTCAGCTTTTTATTTACTTCATGTTATTGTTAATTGGTAAGCTTGAATGCAATTAAATAAATGATTTTGACATAAGTTCATGACATGAGACATGAGTTGAGAAATTAAGAGGTTTGACATGAGATAAGTGACTATTCAACAACACTGATTACTGTCTCTGTTACTGTACTGGTTATTATTTTGTCGCTATAGTCAATTAAAAGCTCTAGTTCAAAACCTGAAAGGAAGAAACTGAACAGTGAACATTAATATTAAATAGTCTATAGTTCAGATAGATTTTCACTTAATTGACGACGCGCGTTTCTGATGCGCTCGTATTCTGCGCATTTTCATCGCGTTTTGGCAGATATCAAGTTCAAAACGTATCGGCTTCCTTGCGTTTGCTGAGCGTTCGACTTGCGTTTGTATCGATACAAACGAGCTTAAAAAACGTCGTGTAGAAGGGCCCTAAGATACATCTAGTGCCTAATTATAGGACAGTCTGAAATCAGAAACCAAGTCCTTAAAAGTACCAATAGTTATTCTATTTTTAAATTATTGCCCAAGACACCTTTCGTATCCCCTGATATATTTATTATTCA